>NC_138188.1:49891118-50093595 GCF_964194105.1 Spermophilus citellus
CTCAAGCCTGATTCTCTAAAATGGGTGAAGGTATTTGGAGACAAAAACCACATTTTCTGCAAATAAGAAAGCATGAGCTACTTGCCTGAGTGTGGAGCATAGATAAAGGGTGCAGGGAGAACCCCACATGCTAATTCCAAATGGTCTTGCCACACCTGACCCAGTGCAACCAGAAGACCCTTCTTTGTCCCTGAATCTCAGAAGAAACATGGCTCTCTGCAGGCAGAGTGGTGGACCTAGAGTTGGGGTCTCAAATTGCCCCACCTGGGTCTCAGGGGATCCAGTCCCCAAGCTACTACAGCCACTGAAAGAAGGCCAGAGGGTTGGACCGCCACACAGCCAAGTCTCCATCAGCCCCACAGGTGTATTACCTCCTGATTAAGGCTGGAAATCCAAATTGTTAATTAATCATTAATTGTTAATTAATTCATTAATCACTGAATGCAAATCTATAACTATTATTTATCAATATAAATAATTTCTCCCCAAATAAAGTTCACAGGCAGATGTTCTCTATTGGAGACTCAGTGTGTTCACTCCTTTAGTATATAGATGTTGTTTTTGTTTGTTGTGGTACTGAGGATTGAACCCAGGGATACTCTACCTCTGAGCTACATCCCTCATCTTTTTTAATTTTATTTTTGTGATGCGGTCTAAGTTTCCGAGGCTAGCTTGAACTCGTGATCCTCCTGCCTCAGCCTCCTGAGTTGATTCGATGACAGGTGTGCACCACCACGCCCTGCTGGTAATATCATTGTCACTTTTACTGCCCCTCTTTGTAAAGGATCAGGTAGTGACTCAGAAATCACCATCTGCTATATACCCTTATTCTTACCAGGAAGTCAACCCAAGGAAGATGCAAACAGCCCTTGCATGGCCCTTCCCCAAGACCCTGCAACAGTTGTGCTGTCTCTTTTAGGACACAGTGAATGGCCTGCAAGTGTTTCTGCAGGACAGACTCTAGTGTCTAAACAACAGGACAAACATCCTGGGTTCCTAGCATTATTGTTTAGTTTCCTTCTGTTGTACTGTAAGCAATTTTGAGAGCCACCTTAATGCGGTTTCTGGAACCATCTGTGGACAACTGCTCATTTCTAGCAATTACGGCAAAATAATGTGGGAGATTGCAAGGACAGGTCATGCTCTTCAGCAGCCAGGATCAAAAGCAGACAGAATTCCTATCTCCAGGGGAAAGAAGAGCCACCGCAAATGTGGACCAGGCAAGTCTGACAGAGAAACAGGCCTGCCCTGGAAGCCAAGGTGTGACACTACCACAGAAGCCTTGCACCAAGGGTGTGACAAACCTTCATCATCACTCACAACACAGCAGATGGCCGTGCTGGGATAGAAGCAACTAAAGTAAGAATATTCTGAAGGGGGCAAAAGAGCTAAAATAGGATCTATTGCAAAGATATTGAATGCTCAGAGAACCTCATTTCTTCTTGTCCCCTTGTCCCATGTCATGCTGAGATTGATATTAATGACAACTATAATGGATAGCAACTGGAACTGCATGCATATTATCTCATGCAATCTTCAAAACAGCCCTGAGCCCTGAAAAGGTTGTCACCAGATGCACCTTCCAGATCCTTCCAGTAAAGGCAAAGTAGAGTAAACAAACAGTGTGGTGCTTTAACTGCTGTGCCAATCTGCCACCTGGCATCCACCCTCCTGCCCCACGGGAGTGTGATGCACAAACAGGCAAATGCTCAGTACTGGTTAGGGATTAAGTGCACATGAGGAACACCTTCAACACAGGTGAGCTTCCCGAGTCCGGTGCAGATCACTTATTGGCTCCTGAAGATGCACTCTCTCCTCCCCAAGGCAGAGCTCTAACAATTTGTCAGAAACAATCACAAAATCCAAGTGCTTCCATCAGCCTGCGGGTTCTAGAAATAGTCCTGAGCTCCTGCGTTAAGCGCTGCAGGGCAGAGAAACATGGAGGAACTGAGTGTGTGGACCACCCACTGCCTCAAGCCAACAGGGATGGCATTTTGCCAATATCAGATCTCTTTCAATTCAGCATCACTATGGGCAGAAACAGGTTGGTCACTGTGGGATGGCAGGCAGAGGGTTCCTAAGCATAGAATAGAAACCACAACTTCAAGAGTTAGGCTGCCCGAGTCGTCACTGAGCTCTGTTTTTGTGCCTCAGTTACCATAACTGAAAATGGCCTTGACACTACCTGCTATGCCCTTTCAGAGCTTTTCTCAAGGATGAAGTTCATATTAACTGAGCTCCTATATCCCTTGGTTTGAGGCAATCAGCATAAAGTAAAATTTTATTGGCAAAGAGTATTATCTAGACAGTTTGATAATTAGCATTTGTCTTTTGTCAAATCCCGTTCCCAAGGTATTTCTGTCTCAAAATAGGGACAGATCAGGCTGGCGTAGGAGATAGGAATAATCAACAAGCAAAATTTATAAGCTGACACTTGGTGAACGCTTCTGTTTCTAAACCTAGTTGTTATTGAAGCAAGGCTAGACACTTTGATGGGTGGTATTGTCCTGTAATAGTGTGGCCTTCTGTAATAGTCCTGTACTGGACTCCTCACATTTACTCCATCAGTGGCTGCTGATGACCTGTAATCAGGCAGAACTCATTAGTGCAATGAGCATGTGACTTAACTTGCTTATCTTTCTTTTCCACAGTAACGAATGCTGCTATTGGGTTTGCATTGGGCTTAAAGAGAAAAAATCCATGTAGTTAGAATGGAACTCTGGTGTAATGACCCAGGAGACAGTGAGAAACTGGTGCCACTCTTCCATTCCTCCCTGGAGGCAGCTCAGGACAGGCTGGGCATGCTCTGCCCTCGACACTGCCCTCCTATCTATGCGAAGATGATGCTCCCAGGTTGCCCAGCCCCCATGCACCATGAGGCCTGCATGGCCACAGCCTCTGCTCTGGAAGTGCTTCCTCTACCCTGCCTTCCAATCCTGTTTGCATCCAGCTGTGGGAGGCAGGGTGACCACACAGCTCACATTCAGCCAGGTCCCAAAGTTCTCATTTCCTCCTTTCCCCTCTTACTCAAGCACGTGTCTCTTACAGCTTCCAGGCAAAAACATCTGGCCACAGGGACCGAATTAAAGTTCAAGTTTGAGTTTAAACTCTGCATTGCCCTGGTCTCTGAATTCCTAGTCAATCACTTCCTACCTCACTTTAATTTGGAACCACTAATATTTCTCCCCAAATATGATGCAGTCTGGTACTTTTTGTTCACACACCAAGAGAGGGCATACAGACTTAAGTGTCTGGGATCAGCAGTCTAATCTTCAAAGCCCAATATTCCATGCACTAGGGGATGAGCAGTAGGTCCTTGGAAGGGGATGGAAAGAACTGACAGCAGCCGCCTTCCTCTGTGGATGTGTGAGACAGCTGCATAGAGGGAAACGGCATCAGATTTAGGGCATTTGGATTTTTGTCAGAGAATATAGAAACTTCATAAGAATAAAAGCTGCTTTGTGATTAAAATACAATAACCTAATGGCTTCAAGTGGATAATATTTAATAGAAAGGTTCAGAGAGAGAACTTCATCTCCCGGCTAGAAGCCCCTTCCTTCTCTGCAGCATTGTTAGGCAGCGCTCAGGAAGCAGGCCAGGGTGGGTCTCATGGAGGGAGACACCATTCCATGATGTGCCTGGGGCCTCCATCAGGACTCAGAGGTGCAGGCACATCCTCAGGGCCCCAGGCACCAAGAAAGAGTGAGATTCCCGCTCCACACTGATCACAGTCATGGAATTTGGAGGCAGATGTATTTTTGAAGCTACCGGTATTTTAACGACAGCGTGTTGCAGCTTGACCTTTGTGTGTATGCATTGATTTTTCCATTCAGGTCCCTTAACCCCAGATCCTAGTGAGAGCCTGAAGGAGGTGGAGCAGATTCAGGCAGCAGATGCCCGTGAGTAATGGCCAAGGCCCAAACCCATTAAACTTTATCACACTTTGCCACACGCTGTAAACACAAGCTTTTATTTCTGATTCAAAACCCAAACTGAAGTCTTATGCAGAGAAACCCAGCACCTTGCATTTCCAACCACTTCCTTATTCCTTTTTGTGGGTCTCACCTCACCTGAGCACATCTGAAATATGCTTGAGAGCACAGCCCCTTTGCCTCTCTTGTGTAACATATTAATGGGATCTGCATGGGCGGCTATGAGGCCGGCCATCCACGGCAGATGTCTGTGTCCCCATCCTAAACCCTAAGAATATCTGACCTCCCAAGGTGAAAGGGACTCTGCAGATGTAATTAAGCACAGGATCTGGAGACTGGGAGATTATCCTGGGCTGCCCAGGGCTGATGTTACCACAGCTGGAGAAAGAGCAAGAGGGGACTTAAAAGGGCACAGCACGCATCTGTAAGTGCAGATGGAACAAGAGGCAGGTGTGATGTGCTGTGAGGGTGCAGCAAGGAGGGCTGCGGGGACCCTGGAGCTGGAAAAGGTGAGGACATGGATCTCCACCCTGACAAAATCAGCAGGAATGCACCTTCTAACCTCCAGACTGGGAAGGAGTAAAAACACTGCTTTACGGCACTGGCTCTGGTCGTTTGTTACAGCAGCAACAGGAAACCAATAGAGTATGAAATTCTAGCTCTGCTTTGTAAGGAGGCTTGCTGTTTGTCCTCCTAAATCACCTCTTGCTCTGAATCAGAACCGAGGGAAATCTGCTGGAATTTGGAGTCCTCGGGCAAATGTCCACTTGCTCCTTTGATTGAGGAGCTCTATCTGGAACTTTTATTAACAAAGATCCAAGCCTCCTTTTCCATAGGATTACTTCTGGAAGAAATTGTATTTTGAGTGAAAGTAAAACCTTGAACTCCTTTCTTGAAAATGGAAAATAAGGCCTTACTGGATGAGACGGTATGGTTAGGCCATGAATTTCCCAACACCCTCTTTCTATTTGGGTCTCTTAGTATTTGTATTTCTTTTCTCTTCATTAAAACTTAACCAGTATGTTTTCCATCAAGATGTAAAACCTTCTGGACCCAGACTGCTAAGATTTCTCCTGAGCATCTCTAGTTTAAGTAACTGCAAAGACTCTGGAATGCAAAGAGTTTGTGCACAAGAGGTAGGAAATGGAGTAGCAGTTAGTCCAAAGGTCTGTTTTCATCAAAAGCCCCAGAGGAAACCTTTGCTAATTCTTGAGTTGAAAGAGAAGTGGCATTCATTAAAGCCATGTTATTTTCTCAGTTGATTTCTATAATGAGCCTGTTGTGGTCTCAGGCCAAAGAAACTGAAAACAAAAATCCAGTTTCATAAAAACCTGGTTTAAAGTGCAACTAACTGGGCCAAGGAGGTAGCGTGGTGGTAGAGCACTTACCCAGCACATACAAAGCCCTGGGTTCACTTTCCAGTGCTGCGAAAAAATAAAATCCAAACTAATTTCAAAGAAGTGGAAGAAAGGGTGCTTATTAGCATGTGTTTCTCAGGGGGAAAAAAAGCTTGCTTTACTTATATAAGAGTTCTGTCAAGCCAGATGGGTCCTCCAACAGATGCAACCTCATCATGGAGAACAATTTCCTTCAATTGAGCCCCCCAGGTACTCTCCTGGAAAGATTTAATTACCAGTAGAGAAAACTTTTCTTGTTAATATTAGTCATTACAGTTGCCTTTACATTTAAACATACTAGGTTTAAAAAATGAGAAAGAAAACGTCTCTATAAGGTATATCAAAAAGCAAGATAATCAGATTATAAGCTGTTGGTTTTCCTAGCTGGTTGCTCAATAGCCATTAGAACTTACATATCAGATTTGATCTTTTTTCATATTTCTTCAATACAAGAGATTCCAGTTGTCACCCTTCTAACATTTGGAGCTGGCAATCTCATAGAATTTGCTAAGTGGCATTGTATAGTCATTACCCATTATTTCAATAACTCTGTTGGGATATTTTTAAAATGTTTCACAGCGATTTTTCAAAGATTGGCTAAAATATTAAAAATGCTTGTTTCTCCTAGAACAGGAAGCAAGTGCAGGGAAGGCAAACAAGGTCCAGAGACCCTTATTGTGACATGGCAATCTTGCCATCTTCTGTTCTGAGAAGGTGGGGCCTCTGGAAGTGCATACAGTACTGGAGGGCTCACCGAAAAACGTAGCCACCATGGGCAGGGCTTCCATTAGAGACAGGATCACAGTTGGGAGCCAGGAAACAAAGTCTAGGCAGAAAGAACTAGAACCATCTGGAAATAGGAAGCAGAGTGTGAGCATCAGTTCTTAGATACCAAAGCTTCACAAAGCAGGAAATGAGAGCTAGCTCCTAAGAAGCTTCTGAGGCAGTCCTGAAGGAGCTGAGTTAATGGCCAAGATGTTTGTAATGGTGACGTTTTGACTCTCAGATGGTTCAGCTGTGGAACAGTCAGGTCAGCTGAATGGTGCAAGGACCAGAATAGACAAGATCGCATGCCCTGGGTGCCAACAGGAGTCTGAGGTGCCCTGCCCGCCACCTCACCCAGCCTCAGGTCTGCCTTTCTTGCCCCTCCCCCTTTTATCTTCATTTTCTTCCCTGACTTGACTCCAGAGTCCCGACAGTAGACAAGAAGCTTATGGCTTCCTCTGAGGACTTCAACACTTAATGAATGATTCTGATTCTTAGAAAGAAGAGCCAGTTTTTTTTCATGACTGCTGTGAAAGGAGATTACACAATTTCTTCAGAGGCTTTTATAAGTTGCTGCTGTATGTTGCAAATTGGAAAAACAGGACAGATTTCTCACGAGGGCTAGACCAGATGGCCCGTGCGAGTGCTCTCAAAGTCCTCCCTAGCTGTCGATTTCAAGAAAAAGAAAATCGCTGCTGGGCTTCTGTTTGGGTTTCCAGTCTGGGTAACAGAAAATCAACCTGCAATAAGGATTTTAAATGTATTTTGATTGTGACTTTCAGGAGCATGTTTTTCAAAGTGATGTCTAAGGACACGGAGGAGGGTGTGAAGTCCGACTCAGAATTCCTGGCCAAGCATGTCCCTTCCAGTGCTGACATGTAGCAGATGCATCTGTTCGTCTCTTTCTGAGATCCCAGTGCTTTGGATGCTGTGACGCTGAGCATGCCAACTAAGCATGCCATCATCTGGAAGTTGATTCATGTCCCGCTTCGGAACATGGACCAGCAGAGAGCTGCCCTGGGAGTACTTTGGGGTCCTAATTGCCCTGCAGGTGATGGAGAAAGCTGCTGTGGCTGTCAGCACTCAGCAGGGCTTTGCTTCTTGAGATAAAAGCTTGAGCTGCAAACTGTGTATATATACAGGAAGGAATTGTCTTTTCTAGAAATGCTTCATGCACTGTGCTTCCATCCTGTGTTAAAAAATGGGGCATAAGCAAGAAGCTGCCACGCAAAAGCTAAAGGAACATCGGAATCCAGTCTGTGGAGTCAGGAGACGTGCATTTGGCCTTGACCATCCCTGGCCTTCCTAGGTGACTGACCTAGGAACTGCATTCTGCATTGGACAATGTGTCTGCAGAAGGTGGCATCCAAGTTAACTCAGCAGCACCCACTGAAAATTCACTCATTTTCTAGTGATCACAGTGTATTAATCATTCTCAATGTTGAAATGGACATTTATAATATTTTTTTGCCTTAAATTCTTCAGCCTCAATCAGTCTGTTTCCTAATTCCAAGAGTGGAAAGCTATTAACAGAAATGTTTTTTTAAGCACACAACACAGTTAACTTGCAACATTAAGCATTTTTTTAGTGTCTAATTGTCATTTACCTAAATGGTTTGACATACTTAAAGGAAATATATGAACCAAAGTTTGTGAATTTAACTCTTCTCACAAGGAGGTCTTCTCTTCTAAAAGGATTTTTAAGGAATACTCAAGGAAATCAAGAGTCCAATATTTTGATTAGATTCCCTCAACCCAAATCTTATCCTGTTCATGAACTGATATACTAAGGAGAGATTATGAATTTGATGAAATGATTTTGAAAAATCAAAGTGAAACTTAGGAATTCCATTTTCCCTTTGAATATGATGGGATTTTTTCCCTCCTTTCAGAACATTCTCAAATTCCCATAAATTGAAGTGTTTGTAGAATTTTTAAAAATATATAACTTCTATAAAATGAGAGGACTTCTAAAGAGGGTCATTGAGTGGACTTGGAATGAAGGACTTCATGTGTAATAACCAAAGTGAAGACTGCAGTTAGAAAATGAGATGTTTCTGGAAACTCCGGATTGATTCCTCTACGCTCACATATGCTCACGCCTGCACACGCACACAGCCCCACCCCAGCCCCACACTTCCAGAACCACGGAACTAGAACAACATTTGCCTAAAAACTTCCAGGAGGCTCCCTCCCCTCCTACCATTTTCTCACCATCCCCTAGATGCCAGACTTCTGACTGGTGCCTCACAGAGGTGGGATAAACTCTACGAGGTTGACTCAGCAACTAATTTTCAGGAAGGCCTCCCCCCACCCACCCACCCATTTCCACCATCCTTCCCTAAGGTAGAGAGAAAAAGCCACACCCATGGGTGTCAGTAAAAATGACAGCAGCATTCTTCACCAAAAAATTAAAAAATAATATAAAGCCTGGCATTTTAAATAACCAAGCTGCTCTCTTCTCTGGACTAAAATCAAATATTTTTACTTGAAACACAGTCACCAAGCTGGCTCTTCTCCTCCTCCTCTCAGGTCCACCCCTTTCCTCCCGCTTTTCCCCTCACGGAGACTTGCACACACATACACATACAAAGGCGCACACACACACACACACACACACACACACACACACACACACACTTAGGGTCTTTTATGTAATCAGTTGACAAGATTAATCTTTCACTTGAATTGCTTTGATTCAAAATCTGCCCACCATTTGTGGGAGGTAAAAAACGGTGGATGCGGTGTGTTCTTTAATAAAGAGGCTGTGACAGGAATGTCATGGGAGGGGCACCTGTTGGCTGTCCTGAGTCCTTTCTATATAGTCTTGGTTTTCTATAGGAAAACAGAGAGCCATGAAATTCCACACAAACACGTCTTGTTTCAAACCTACAACTCTTCGATTTTAAGAGGAAAACAGTGAGAGTCAACCCTGCCTAACTGAATTTTGAGACATACACCTGCTCCAAAACCCTTACTTGTTCCCCCACTGCCGGCGTTCACCTTGTCTAAATGGCCCACCCAATCTCCATGGTGCCATCATCTGACATCTTTTTATGGCGGCAAGAGTTTCTCTCCCCATTTCCCTGCAAAACCCTCTGGGAGGGAGAAACAGTCAACTTTAAAACATTGCCTACTATAAGATTCCATTTATTTAATATTCTTGAAAAAGTAAAATTATAGAGAAGGCCTACAGATTGGTGATTACCAAGGGCTTGGATGGGGGAGAAGGTAGTGGACGTGGCTTTAAAAGGGTAACATGGGGAAGCTTGTGGTTACAGAAAAACTTTGCTTCTTCATTGCGGTAGTTACACAAGCTTAAACACTAGATAAAGCTGCATAGATGCATAAATATGTACAAATGGATACATGTAGAACTGGTGAAGTCTGAATATATTCTTTGGACGGTGCCAATGTCAGTTTCCTAATATTGATACCATCCTATCCATACACAAGGTGCTACCACTGGAGAAATATGGAATTCAAGGGTCACATAAATTCTCTGTACATTTTTTTTCTTTTTGCAAATTCCTGGGAAGCTGTAATTATTTTTTTAAAAAAATAACAGTAAAGTGTGTTCAGCCTTAGAAAAGGGAGGACTGAAGTTTCAAGTGGAATTTAAAGATTATTGCTCAGAAAATATTTCTTTTTGTAAAGAATCATCTTAAATTTTCTTTTTTTTTAAAGAGAGAGTGAGAGAGGAGAGAGAGAGAGAGAGAGAGAGAGAGAATTTTTAATATTTATTTTTTAGTTCTCAGCGGACACAACATCTTTGTTGGTATGTGGTGCTGAGGATCGAACCCGGGCCGCACGCATGCCAGGCGAGCGCGCTACCGCTTGAGCCACATCCCCAGCCCTCATCTTAAATTTTCAAAGCATGTTTCTTGTAATAATATACAACAAAATTATATTGCCATGGATGTATATGTTTCAAACAATATTTTTTCTCAATGAAACTGGGTCCATTGATACTCAAATTGTTCGAGAACTAAAATAATAATTTTAGAATGGAGAGGGGGAGTCATCAGTGCAAATGGACTACTCTGAAATGACAGAAGCTCTGAGACCATGACAAACATTAGTAGCTGGATCATTCTAAAATGTTACTTAAAAAAATACCTTGCTTAACTTATGTTCGGAGTGATTTGCTATTTTGATGGATGGAAGATTCACGCATGTGGTTACATCTATCATAATGAGGATCTACCACATGTGGTTGAAGTCTCCATCAGACTAACATGATGTGATGCACTCTCAGAATAAAACAAACGCAAATCGAAAACCAAGGAATTTCCAAGCATTAACAAAACACAACTGTAAAAATGCAAAGAACAAAGTAGTCCTGTGCCCTTTACATGCAGGATGTCCTCAGGATAAATATTAGCAAGGGACTCTTATTCTCTGGGACTAACAATATTTGAATGGAAGAATGTTCTAGGGATTTTTTTCTATCTTTAGCCTTGAGACAACAGTCAATTTTATGCAAAATTCTTGCATGTTGTTGGTGAGAATATAATAGTGACTTGGAGCATTATCTTTGCAGAACACAGATGCTTTGCACAAGAGAATGTTAATTCTTTCTGAAATCCAAATCCCATGGAATCTTAAGTAAGGGATGGTAATCACAGGCTATGTATGCTGTGAGTTGGGATTGAAAGATCATAAGGCATTATATAAGTAAAAGGCATTCTACTTATCTGTCAGGGTAAAGAGTAGGCCTTCAACTGTCAGTAATACCTTACAGCAGGTAGACCTGAAACAAGTCCCTGGGATAGCAAAATGGGCCACAGATATGAGCAGTGATTGTCACAAGGCACAATCACCAGCTCTACAATTAAAACAGAGTCAGCAGCCTCAGAATGGATAACAGAGTTGGCCCAGGCTTGACTCTTACCTTCCCCACCCCCCACAGGTAGCCTTCATAAGAATGTCCCACAATAGGAAATCCTATTATTGAACTGTTCATCTCCTTAGTTAGGGTCTGCCTCCCCACCCTGGATGTCTGGCACACCATGGGTGCTCAGTGAATCTCCACTGGCTGGGCGGCGCCTCTTCATATACCAACACTGCTGATGGGCAATGGTTAACCTGTAGACACTTTAAACACAAGAACTGAGGGTAATACTAAGAGGAAAACTTCTCTTAGAAGAAAATAACTTCTTTGCAGAAAAGTGCAAGATAACACAGTGCTTTTTATCGTCCAAGGGGTTCACAGAAGCTCTGACCCTGCAAACCATCTTCCAGGATGAGTGAGAACATTATTTCGGCGCCAACTGACCAGGAATTTCCACCCTAGCTTCCCCATGCAGTATCCAGACCCTCTCCATTCCACAGCATTATTTTTTTACTTGTTTTCTGCTGTTTGTTAACAAATAGTCTACATATACATATTATGCTTTAGAAATGACAATGTGATAAAAGGACAGTTCAACTAATTAAAATATTTCCACTATTTTCTCTGAAGTACACAGCTGCCCTCATCCTTTCCAAGCTACAAAGCTTAGTATTTGGCCTTATCTCATGATCTCTTTCAGAAAGGTCACTCTGAGTGAACTTGAAGGGGGTGGGTGTAAGCTATGGTGACACATACACCTGACACCGTGGACCGAGTGATTCAAAAGAAGGGGAGCGCAAAATAACGAATAGTGCAAAGTACACTGAAGACCCCAGATGGCTGACTTTTTGTAGAAGAGCTGTCCTTAGTCATCAGTAATGAAAGACACCCAAGCAAGTCTTGGTCACACACTGAGCTTTTGAAAGAGAGACCATTACCTTACAATCTGAGTTGAGCATGCTGACAGAAAAACCTTAATGGAAAGCTCCTGGCTTCCTAAAGAGCTCCCAAGGCCAAACTCCCCCTACACAGCCATCCATAAACAACTGTGAATCTGCTGCCACAAGAACTGAGGGTGCTACTTTTTATTCCTTCGAATTTACAAAAAGAAAGTTTATAGGGCAGTTAAATGCCAGAGTCTCCAATGAAAACAACCTTCTGTGATTGACCTTAACTCTGGAGCGTCCTGGCCTGGGGGCCTGCAGGAAGGCAGTGGTTTATCTCCATCCCAGCAGCAGAGCTGCATGTCCACAGGGCAGGGGCTGGGTGTGTGCCACAAAGCAGCAGCAGAAAAGGCCAGTGCGCCAGACTGCGGTCTCACTCAGGGAACTGCTACTGTGGGGTCCCCTCTTCATCATGCCAAAGTCTAGAAAAGCAGAGGCACATTGCTGACACTTGAGGGTTGATTGGAGGCAGACTACCTGTATTTGCACTGCAGTTGGGGCCAAGAGCTTCAGCTACAGATTGTTTTATTTTTTCCTCACTCCAGGGCTTTCTTTCTCAATGGCTCAGAAATATATCAAAACAACTGTGCTTGACATACTTTCAAGGAGAAGCTTTCCTGTAACTCTGCAAAGAAACTTCTTTCAGGGGACTCCTTGCATACAAATAGGCTCAAATGTCTCCTGCTGCACCCCCATATAAATAAATCTTAAGTGTGCATTGTTTTAATTGTATTAAGCACATCCTGTCCCCAAACCTGGTTCCTGACAAAGATGAGGGAGAGTTCAATGTAAACAATTAGTAAAATCATATCTGCTAGTTGAAGTAATGAAAGCCTTTGGAAGATGTATCAGTCAGTAGTTTCTCTCTAGTATAGCCACAAATGATGTTAGAAACAAGAAGCACAGTGATTTTAAAGAAATAAAATCAAGAAGGCTTGGTGCAAAGCAAATATAATGAGGAGGTAAGAATTACATAATTGAATAATGAATTTTTTTTTAATTATCAAACTTAAATCACTTTGTATTAAGGAGCATTAGCTATTACTGGGAAGATTTCCATCTTTGGAAAATATCCTAAAGGAAGAGGGAGCTAAAAAAAATTGATGAGGAAACTAGTAGTATTGCAACAATTGACTTTCCATATTTTACAACAACCTCTGGATTTTATTTCAAGCAGTAATTTAGATTTAAATGTGGCAATGTTCATTCTGACTTACTATTGTAGGTATTTTTTCTATAACAGAACTCCCTTAAAAGCTTTGCCTAGCATTTGCTACCTTAGTCTTTCAAAGGATAAATAGGAGTGCTGTGCTAGATGAGAAACTATTTCTGACAGTATAATCACAGAAGCTACATCTGTAGCATAAAACAGGGCAAACGCATTTACTCCTGATAAACTATGCTGATCTAAGTGCCCATTTCCAGCAGTTTGTGTTTTCTTCCATAGACTGGAATTTTATACAGCTCCCAAAGTCTAGAACATACAAAATGGGCCATATTTTTAAAAATTACACACGCACACACCTTGGGCTTTTCCATCCTCCTCAAGAGCTATTTTAAAAAACACCTGAGATTCTAAATTGAGCAATCCACCGACAAGCGAGTCACTTTTGCAAAGCAATAAACCGTTCCCATTACACCTGTATAGAGCATGGAAACCCCGGGTTTAGGGAATCTTACATCCATACCTATATTTCATGCCCGTCTGCTTTGCGGTGGACTCTTTGAGGGAAATGTGGTGCTGAGGGGTGAAGGTCCCCAGGCTGCGTGCGATGATCGCGACCGTGCGGAATTTGGCCCGGGCTGCGTTCACCACATTGGGGGCGGCGGAGCTCTGCTTGCTCAGAAGTCGGTCCTCACCATTCCGACTCTTCAGATTGTGCTCTGTGCAGGCTATGGAGACTTGCATTGCTTCCCCGGGCAGCGCACGGTCCCTCGGAACCCCGCAACACAGGCAGTCACGAGAGGCTGAGCCGCTGAGGGGTCTCCGCTCGTCCTAAACCGGCTCGCTCCCGGTTCCCGGGGATGCAGTCAGCGGAATCCTGGCAGCTGACTTCAGAGCCGGCAGAGTGACAGGAGAGTTCCGGGGATCCGGAGAAGTAAACAGCCAACCCCGAAGTTGTCAGGGCAGCTGGAGCGCGGATCAGGCTCCCAAGTCGTCCCTGGCAGTAATCTCGGTTGATTGAACAGCCAAATCCATGCGGTCGGGAGGCTGTCGCCGAGGCTAGAGCTGAGCATTCATGGTGACTGCACAGGCGCTGCCGGGAGCCAGACCGCGGTGCCTGAATGCGGGCTCGCTGCTGGGCGCTGGCTCAGCTCAGCGCAGGCATGCCGCAAGATGCGCGGCCAGCGCGCTGGGGCCACCGGCAGCACGCTCGGCCCGCGCGCGGAGCACCCCAGGAAGCAGCTAATCGCAAACCGGTTCCGGCGGGCCGGCGGTCTCCATCCACGCAGCCCTGGGCTCCCTCCCTCCCCCGCTCTCGGAGGACTTGGAGGCTGCTCAGGACCCCTCCCCATTCATTCTCGGGCGAAAGCCCGGGTTGCTGAGCCCTCACCGATTCGGGTTTGCAGCCGCACGGAGAAGCGGGCAGGTCCCTTTAAAGAGCCTTTGTGTGCGATGGGAAAGCAAGGATCCCTTTCACCAGACTCTGGCTGTGAGAGTGGGGAGGGCTGCTCCACAAAGGGAGCTCTGCCCAGACAGACCGAATCCTGCTGCAGCCCAACAGTTGGAACTGGGGGAAGGCAGAGTGGGGGTGCTTCTGCCGCGGAACATGCCAGTGAACCAACACGTGAGCGCTCTGCTACTGGCTTGCGAAACGCAGTTTGAAACCCCTGCTATTAGCCTTGTCAGGGCTCCTTTCCCCTCTGCGCCTTGTTCTTTAAGCTGGTAAGTTTGAAGTTTCCTGAAAAGCCAGAGTGAAGACTTTTTTTGGAGTCAGGTCTGCCCACTTGCTGCAAAATCTATTCTGAATGCCAGAGGAAGGAACAGGATGCCCCAAGGGGCAGCAATTTGGCACCCCTCAGGAGGGGCTGTACCAGCTGAGTCGCAGGCTTGTTATTACCACCCAGAGCCAGAAAGGTCCAGGAAGGTGGCAGGAGCCACGCACATGTCCGCACATGTCGGGCTGATCCTCTGTGGCCAGCTGGTGAGGAAAAGCCCTACCCCCACTTCAGGGATGGGCAGCAAGACCTCACTGTGGACCCTGAATCCCCATCAGGCAGGATGGGGATTGTTTAATTCAGTGTCAGATGAAAAGCAATTGCGCGAAACTGTAGTTGGACCAGACTAAGCACAATTGGCTGGTGATTGACTTCTCCATTTGAAATACATGGGAATCCAATGATTCAAACGCAATGAAGTTATGACTTCTGCAAAATCATCTTTCTACCTATGGTGCCCAACACACCACTGCTGTCAAACAAAAAGGAGCAGCATTTAAATCAGCCATGTTTGTGAATGCCATCTCTGCAGGAGGCCATAGAGATCACATGGATAGAAAAAAAGGAAGCACTGCTCCTTCTCAAGGAATAGACAGACCAAACATGCAGTCTTATGGGGGCTCATTAGCAGTGCTGGAAGGTGCATTCTGACATGCCCCACTGCCAAATGCACTAGCATGATGTGGAGGAGGACTGCAAGAAGTCTTCATTTTGATCCATTCCCTACTAGGTACCTCACTCTGTAGGGTACCCAACTGCTTGTGAAGGGGACACAAAGATGACCAGGACTGTGGCTGGATTCTCAAAGAGCTTAGGAGGCCCAAACAATCCTCCTGGCAGGATAGGACTTTGCCTGGGGCATGAAGAAGGAGCCAGATTTGATTAGCAGGCAACAGTCTGTTTGGTGGGTTTGGGGAGGGCACATATTCTAGTTGCGTCTATTGGTGTACAAAAAATAATAGCTGGTCTGACCAATTCTTCCCAACAAAATTAAGCCTGTAGGAATGAAATTTTCAAGTAGAATATGTGCCCCATTGCCATTTTGTCACCTACAGATTAAGACCTAAACCACTTGGGGACTCCCAATCTTATCCTCCACACTCTTCCCTCTCTTTACTTTAAAAAGTAAAGCTGCGCTGAGCACACCAGCTATCCAGGGAGGGCTGAGAACTTCCAAGGGAGGGGGATCTGGACTGGTTAGCAGAAGTGGCTTTCAGCTTTGCCAGAGAACTGGCAGAGCCATTCCTGGAAGCACAGCCAGGGCCAGAACAGGGAATAGGTTATCAGCTGCCAGGCAGAACGCTCTGAGTCACCTCCTCCTCCCCCACAGGACCACATGGAGTGCCTGGTGCAAAGCGGGCCCTCACTTTGAATGACTGAGAGGGGGAGGTAAGGAAACAAAAGAAGGAGGGAGGTGGATGGGAAGATGCTATATTCTTGGATAAACCTGCTTCCTTCAAACCAAACACCAAAGGAAACCCTGTGCCTGCTAGTTTCCGCACAGCCCCTCACTTGAAAGGAGCGAATAACTGTCCCACATTCACATCCGCACCTCTGTGTGTAGATGAGTCCCAGCCTTCAGGACATGCCTCAAAGAGAATCAAAGGCTGCGGCCAGCAGATGCTCACAGAGCAAGCCTCTCCTGCAGCCTGCAGCCGCCTTCTCAGATCTGACGCCATGCGGGCCTTCTGTCAGGCAGCCAGCAGCTTGGTGGCTTCCCCCTGCCATCCTCACCCTTCCCAGCATTTATGGAGCAGTCGGTCTCAGGAGCCCAGAAATTAGATAACAGTTGGCTATGAGGATGCTCATTCCTAATAGGTTTGTGCTAACAGGCCACATGCTAATTAAGCTGGGGAAATTAGACTTGGAATATCTGTCTTCTCATTGTGCCATAGGGTTTGGAGGAAACTTCACTGTGCTCATTTCAGGTTTTGACCAAGGCCCATGAATACACAGGGAGAGCTGGATGTAAATGTAGATGCAGAGATGGTTATGGACTGGGTTGATCCCCCAAACTAACATGTTGAAGCCCTGACTCCCCATTGCCTCCCAGGGGGACTGTATTGGAGACAGGATCTTTAAAGAGGTAGCTAAGGGAAAAGGAGGTCACAAGGGTGAGTCCTAGCTAACATGACCCTGGTCCTCAGAAGCAAAGGCCATCAAATGGATAAAGAAACTATGGTATATCTACACAATGGAATATTACTTAGTATTAAAAGAGAATAAAATTATGTCATTTGCAGGTAAATGGATGGAATTGGAGAATATCATGCTAAGCAAAGTAAGCTAATCCCAAAAATAAAGGCCAAATGTTCTGATAAGTGGATATTGATCCATAACAGGGAGGGGCATGGGAAAAATGGAGGAACTCTGGGCAAAGGGAAGGGAGAAGTGGGGAGGTGGGATGGGGGCAGGGAAGATGGTGGAATGAGATGGACATCATTACTCTAGGTACATGTATGACTGTATATAGGATGTGATGCTACATCGTGTACAACCAGAAAAATGAAAAGTTATGCTGCAATTGTGTTCGACAAATTAAAATGCATTCTGCTGTCATATATACCTAATTAAAACAAATAAATAAATTAATTTTTTTAAAAAAGGAGAAGAGGCCATCAGCCCAGACACACGTTCGAAGCCACAGAGACAAGATAGCTGTCCACAAGCCCTGCTGGCATTCCATCCCTGAGTCCAGCCTCCACAGCTGTGAGAAAGCAAACCCCTGCCATGTTGGGTACCCAGTCTGTGTTGCACTGCAGTGGCAGCCTCCCAAAATGGGTAGAGGTGTGGATACTATTTGTTTTCATTGTAGTTCTCAGAGTATTAGTCGTAAGAAACCATTGGAGCTTACTCAAGAAGATGCCTCTAGAAGTCAATGTTGGATCTTGGTAAATAAATATCAGTGTCCTGCCACGGCACACGCTACACATGGGCTTTGCAGAAGGGATTCACAGGCAGGTCAGGGCTCCTCTCCATAAAAGCAGAGGCCCCTTTGTGTGACTGCTGGTAGAAGAAGTGATGGATTCCAAGCACGTGTGGCCTGTCCCTTGTGCTAAGTGATCTTATTCTGCTAATTTGCTTTTTCTTGGGGCGGGGGGGGGGCACAGGGAATTCAACCCAGGGTGCTTAACTGCCGAGCTACATCCCCAGTCCTTTCTATTTATTTATTTATTTAAATAGAAATATTTAAATAAAAATATTTAAATAAATAAATAAATAATTCTTTATTTTGCTTAGGGCCTCACTAAATTGCTGAGGCTGGCTTTAAGTTTGCAATCCTCCTGCCTCAGCCTCCTGAGCCACTGGGATTATGGGTGTGAGCCACCATGCCTGGCCCAATTTCCCTTGTAAAGGCTGGCTTTGTGGCTCTTACCCTCAGCAGAGTGGTGGGGTTATGGAGAGACCCTTCCCCAACAGTGAGGACCTCCATCACTACATCTGGGGCCTCAGTGTTTTACAGCTGTCCATGCTTCTTGTCCCTTGCCTGGAATATGAGGGTGGCATGCATTTGTAAGAACTCCTCTTGCTCTGTGATGCCTTGAGGTTCTTTTTAGAGAGCTGTGGCAGCTGCACCATTGCATGTGGCCAAATTATCACTTACTCTTGGGTTTTGCCTGGGTCTCAGCTGGCCCCTACTCATTGATTGATATTTTGAATTCTTCAGCATTAAGGTCAGCCACATGGGGTCACGATGACAGAACTGTTTAAGGACAGACACTACCCAGTGTCCTTTCTCCTCTTGCTCATCATAGAGTCTTCTAGGGTCACTGGAGGGATGTTAGGATGTTAGGATGTGGAGTCAGTTGAACTTGAATCCAGATTCTCCTCTACCTCATCCTTTCCTTGTGCCACAGAGCAGGGTGCTAATGCTCCCTGAGCTTCAGTATCCTCACAGAGACAGATTGAGGCAAGAGGATGGTTCTCCAAAGGAGCGACTGCCATCATGAGCTCCATTTTGCAGAGGAAACACGACATGCAGAGAAGTTACGTCACCAGCCCAGGGAGTACCGAAGAGCCAGGCCTCGAGGCAGCAGCCTGCAGAGCTTGGCTGTAACCACTCCACACAATGCCCCTCACTGTAGAACTCCCCCGCAAGGTCTTTAAATAGTGCCATTTTAGAAATGCAAGTTAAAAGAAATCCTATTCTTACCAGGAATGATAGAAAGACATTCAACTTCAAAAATCTAGAAATCTCAGAACAATTAAATCATCCACACATGGTGGTTTTAAATATGTCTTTTATCAATCTTTTCAAATAGTTGGTGATACTTTATTCCTATTGCTCCAAAATTTTTCCCCAATTATTGATTGATTTAATTTCTTACCAGTAAAGTCAGAACCACATGTGTTTTATTGAGATCACCTAGATCTTGTGGTTTATGTTCATTGGAAGGAAACCACACCCAGCAGGGGCCAGGAAACATTCAATTAGGCAGCTAGGCAAAGCTGAGTTTATCCAAAGCAAAACAATATCTGCTAATACTGGAAGAACATTCCACACATATATATAGGTGGCAAGACACTTTACGTGCTTATTATTTGTGATTGAAAGAGTTGTTAGGGGCGAGAGTTGGCTATTTATCAGAAATTCTTAAGACGTGGGTTTGGGGAGCCAGTTATTATATTCTGAGAAATTGAACCAGCCATGAAAATTAGCACATGCACAGCTTTTGCAATAGCAGAGAAAACAACATTGAAAGGCCACATTGAAATGCTCAAGGCTGTGCTGAAAAGAAGAAGCTTCCAGATGTCTGCCCTCCTGCTTCTCTGGAAAAGCAGGCTCAACAGAGAGCCCCATCAGGAAAGTCAAAGGGCAGGTTCAGAACAAATGCTCTCATGCTACCAGACACATGTCCAGAGCCAGAACACAGTTAATCAAAGAAGACCTGAGCTTTTCAATAAACACTGAAGCTCTATCCATGGCCACTGGTAATTATTTCCTGAATTTGAAAAATGTGACACGTCAAGTGCACCACAGACCTCTAGTACGTGTCCATCATTTTTACTTCAAGGCCAGGTGCCATGGAGTTACAGGAAGCAGGGCTGGAGCACAGTCAGCCTTAATTGGAAATCACTTCACAACCTCTGCAAAGGAAACAAATGTGCTTCAAAGATTTGATTAATAAGAGAGTCTATTATAAACTCCCATTCCAGGGAGATTTAAACTACTGAGATGGGAAGGAAGGAAGGAAGGAAGGAAGGAAGGAAGGAAGGAAGGAAGGAAGGGAGGGAGGGAGGGAGGGTTGGTTTTTGAGTACCTGCTAGGTTCCAGATGCTGTGATAAAGGTTTCTGTGTCTGTTATCTTATCAGGAGGAAATGGAGAAAAGCTTGGTTAATCACGTAAATCGATTGGATTTTAAGTATCTTTAGGTGGAGTGACATAAATATTCATCTTAACTCTTTGCAAAACTGAAATGAATCAATCTCTGTAAGAGCTTCCCACAAAACTCCAACCTTGCATGGTGAGGCAGGAAAAAAAGATTCAACCTGCAAATCTTTCAAAATAATCAGTTACTGGTTCACAATCCATTTGTTTCCATTCAAATTTGGGCATCTTCTTCCACATTCGTCCTTCTCTTACAATAGTAATGTATTTTTATTTTTTTTAAAAAAGGTATGTTTTCTTGCTTCTTTTCTACTTCATTCATTTTTAGAAGTGGGAGTGTTCTAAAGGGAGCAGATCAAGATTCTGAGATTCCTTTTCATTTAAGTTCTTCCCTCTGGCAGATCATAGAAAGTTAATGTAGGAGAGCCCTCAGCCTTTCATCACAGTTAGTGAAGCTCATCCTAGGGACTTAAATATCAAGCTCTCTGTGCTCTAGGTACCTATTAGGATGGATGTTATCAAAAAAACAAGAGATCATGAGTCTTGGGGAAGATATAGGACACATATTAGTAGAAATATAAATTGGTACAGCTGTTATGGAAAATGGTCCAGAGGTTTCTCATCAAATTAAAGACAGAACACCACATGGTCCAGCAATCCCACTTCTGAGTTTATAGCCAAAGGCAATGACATTAACCAGTATCTTAAAGAGAGAGCTGCACTCCTGTGTTCATTGTAGCCTCATTCATAATAGCCAAGTTATGGCAACAACCAGAGAGTAATGAATAAAGAAAATACAATGGAATATTATTTAGCCTTGAAAATAAAGGATGTCCTTGTTCTTTGCTTATATTTTTATTTTTCCTGTAATGTAAAATTAACTTTTTAATAATAAAAAACTATTTTAAAACCTATAAAAAATAAAAAATAAAGGAAGTTCTGCCATTTGTAATAATGTGAATGAAACTGGAGGACACTATGCTAAATGAAATTAGCAAGACACAGAAAGACAAATACTGCACGATCTCACTTACACGTAGAATCTAAAATAGCCAAATCCACAGAAGGAAAGGATAGAAAGGTGGAACTTGGGGTGAGGGGAAATGTGGAGATGTTGGTCTGAGGGTGCACAATTTCAGTTTGGTAGATGAATAAGTTCTGGAGACCTACTGTTTGGCCTGGTGACTACAATTAACAATATTGTTAACAATACTGAATACTTAAAATTTGCTAAGAGAGTAGATCTCAAGTGTTATCACAAAAAGGAAGAAAGAAGGAAGGATAGAGAGAGGAATGGGGCAGAGTAAAGAAGAAGAAAGAGAGAGAGAGAGGAAAGGAGAGAGGGAGGGAAAAAGGCTAACTATGTGAGATATGAATACCAGGCAGCTTGGTTGTGATTTTTTTCATGATTTATATATGTATCAAATCATCAAGTTGTACACCTTAAATGTGTACAATTTTTGTCAATTATATCTCAGTAAAGCTGAAAAAATTAGGAAATATTAAATAACTTGCCCAATATTACCAAACTACTTGGTGGCAGAGTCTGAACAATATCCAGATATCCTAACCTGTATTCAAAGGTCCTTTTTACTATAATACAGTTACATTTAACAACAAAAGAAAACTAGTTCTATCTTCTACCAAAAAATTACCTAGTTTAAGGAAAAACACTCTCGCCTTGTGCTCTACTGAGTAGAATATTTTCTATAATAATTACGATGCACGCATATTTCTTTAGTAAGTAAGATGAAATAAAATTTAAAGTTATTTTTCCTATTATGAAATCATCACAAATTCATGATGGAAATTTTTAGGAAGCATAGGTATTTCTCTTTAATATGTGTGAAAGTGCGCTACAGTGCTGGGGTTAAAAAGGACTAGATGGAACAAAGAGGGAGAGATGCCATTCATTAACCCAGACTTCAAATACAATCATAAGGGCAATATTTTCTTGGTTTTGATGCTTTTAAAATTTTTCTTGCATATCTTTAAGGTTGTCAGTGACGCTGCTGCAGCTGTTTAACATAGCTGAGTATTTTTCAAGGTATGTATCAGTGACCCATGCTGTCATTTTGTATTTGTTCACTTATCTTTTTTTTTTTGTATTATCTGCCCTTGAACCAATTATTTGCCATCACCTTTGTCAGTAAGCATTTTTTGTTGTTCAGTCGAGAAATCCCACGCTCTGATGAGGAAGGAGGCAGGACTCTGCCCCTTCATGGGCCTCCTGGCCTTGCTGGGAGAGCAGCCATGCATGGGTGACCAGCTGCCTGGCCTGCAGGATGGCACAGCTGACACACACCTCAAGGAACAGGGGCAGACTGTGGGTTGGGGCAGTAAGAGGAACCACAGTGGCATCAGAGAAGCTCTGGCAGTAAGGGCCAAAAAGAGCACAGGCAAATGAAGGGAGCGGCCAGGGAGCTGGCCACAGCAGCCCCGACGCAGCGGTCGGCAGCCTGTCAGCAAATGAGCTGAATACTTTGTACACAACTTTATTTGGGAAACGGGTTTATGCGATAAGTGATGCAGAACAGTGCACATGAATCGCCTGGGGTCAGGAGAGAGCAGCCTGGACTCCAGGGCCAGATGAGGACTCCTGGCTCAGGGAAGGGGGGCAGTGGCTGTTAAAGGAAAAGTTTAGTTGGGAATTCTGGCCAGGCTGGGAGTGAGGATGGCGCTTAAGGCAGGTCGGTCTGGAGGCCAGGTGTAGGGTGGCCTGGAGGTGTAAGGGACTTAGGCAGGAAGAGCAGCAGGAGATTGCTGGTCAGCCAGCCAAAGGTAACCCCTGGGCAAGCGCAGTGCTCCTGGGGGAGATGACGCTGAGCCCCCAGTGGAAGAAGGGTCCAGAAAGCAATTCCCACAGCAGAGCCTGTTGTGATGGGACAGAAGGCGTCTATTTCTGTAGAGATAAAAGGACATACTATGTATCCAAATGGTACCAGTACTTCCTGTGGCTAGTGGGATCTTGGTGTTAGTGCAGGAGTATTCAGAGGTGAGAAGACTGGATTGTGGGAGCTGTGACCTCCTCAGCTCATCCTAGTTTGAATGGACTGACTAGATGGTAACTGTAGGCAGGTGGGGTGTGACCCGAGGAGGAAGTGGGTCCCTGAGGGCTGCCCTGGAAGGGTGCATCTTCCCTATGACCCCACCCACCCAACTGCTTCCTGACCCCACCGAGAGCTGAGCTGCTTTCCTCCTCCAATGGATCCTTCCCCCATGATGTGCCATCTCACCCCCAGAGCCAGAGCAATGAAGCCAGACATCTATGGACTGAGACCTCTGAAACCACGGCCCCAAGTAAACTTTCCCTCCTCTAAGTTGTTCTTGTCAGGTTATTTAGTCACAGTGACGCAAAGCTGACTCACACATATGGGTAATTTTTTATTTCCTTTATTTTGCTAGTACATGCTTTCCTGCTGTGAGAAGATATTACTTTTATATTATGAAACAAAGTGATATCCTGAAAAAGAAATGGTGCTCGAAGTCCAGGAGACCCTGCGGGTATGCATGTCCTGGATGAAAATTCAACACTTCTTTCCACTTAGTTCACAGCACCCAGTAGTTTGGAATAAATTTCACTAAGCAGACTCAGTTAACTTTCAACAAACAAGTATCCAGGGGAAGATTATGCAGAACACAAGCATTAAACTTTGCTGACAGACACAGAGAAGAACTTAGCAAGTCAAATAACTGTTGATTTGATTCTCCATAGATGCCATGATCCATTAAGGCCAGAAACAGGTCAACATGGAATTTTCGGGGAGGTCGGACTAGGGATTGAACCAAGGGCCATGTGCATGCTAGAAAGAAATATGGAACATAAGGGAACTGCGGGAAACAGTCACTGTATGAGTTATATTAACTAAGGATGGAGGGCCTTGCCTACAGTTGGCCTCTAGGGTAATTGGAGGAGAACCTATTTAAGTCCATAGTTGATCAAATTAATGTGAGCTGAGCTCGGTGGGGAAAAGGGAGTGTCTCCACCTACTCCATAGCTGAGTGGAGAGCCAGGTGTCTGATGACTTCCCATGGACTGAATAAGAGGCTTTAAACCAGCCTCTGAGATCGGATGAGACCTGCTACATAGAAACTGAACCAGTGTGTTAACATTTCTGAGAATCTAATGATTATACTTCGTCCCCGGTATTCTTCTTCCCTCCTGTGTCCTTCCTCCTACCTACATTTTACACAGTTCTGTGGTGACAAAATAAAAGAGGATGAGAGAGATATAACACGGTATTTCTACGTGGACTATTGGCAAAGGAGCAGGAGTGAGGAAGGGATTGGATAAAGGAAAGAATCTGAGCTAAAATCCACTGTAGAAGATTTGAAGAGGGACAAAGCTTCCAGTTAATCCAATGACAGAGCTCCATGGGGAGGTGACCAATCTCCTGCCCAGGGCGTCTGGGGTACGTTTAGGGTTTCCTTCTCTTGAGACAGCCATAATAAAAACCACAAACATGGTGAGGATAATTTGTGACTTAAAATGTGGAAGTTCATTCTCTCAAAATCCCGGAGGCCAACGAGTCTGATCTCAAACAGGCCTGCATGACCTCTCATGGCTCTCAGGGATGGTCACTCCCTGCCCCTGCCAGCTTCTGGTGGCAGTCAGCATTTCTATGGCTACACCTCCCCAGTCTGTCTCTGCCTCCTCAGACCATCTCCATGTCTGTGTCTTCCCCATTTCTCTCTGATAAGGGCACGTGTCATTGGCCTTAGGCCTCACTTGGGTACCTCATCTCAATATCCCCAACTTAATTATATCTGCAAAGACACTTTTCCAAATATGGTCTTATGTACAGGTTTTAGAGATTAGGAGGAAGCGTGCTTGGGGAAGCACAGGGAACATGGAACAAAGGCAGGGAGGGTGGGGAGAGAAGAAGGCTGTCTGACAAGAGGAAAAACTGAAGATTTAAAAACAACAACAACAAAAATAAATAAATAAAAACAATAAAAAAACCACCCTAAGACAGTACAGGGATGTGGCCAGGCCTTGAGCAGCTCCAGTCTTAGAGTGGTGCCTGTGATGGAAAAACAGAAAGAGAAGAAAGACAAGGCCTCTAAGGCAAATCAGGGCAAGTGGCTGTGCCCAAGCCCCCCTCAGGCTTTGCTCAGTACAGCAGGATTAGCCTGGGCCTGGGGAATCATCCCCAAAGGACCCAGGAGGAAGGATGATCAACCACCACACCCATGGTGAGAATCGGGTGGCCTCTGTGGGAGCAGCCCTGGCCCTGGGATGGGGGGAAATGGCTCCTGGGATACTTGGGAAGCAGAGGCAGCAAGGAGACAGTGGGGTGGAAGCTTCAGCCTGTGTGCCGAGGTGGAGAAGCAAGCAGAGATGTAACCCATACATGGCGAGATTGATATTTTTAATCACCTTCCTAATCAAAAGCACCCCCCAGGTTTTTAATGAGCATCTTTCTTGTTGGCAAGTCTTGAGCACCATGCCAGGAGACAGGCAGGCATTAGAATTGGGTTGTGCCAGGATTACCTGGTCCAGGGCTAGAGTGGCTCAAGGCTCACTTAGAACTCAGGTTCTGTATCCAATTATGAGACCCAAGGAATCTAGTCATGGATTCAAGATGAGGTCAAGGAGCAGAAAAAGACACTAAATCCAAGAGTCAAGTGCTTCTCATTAAAAAAGAAGACTGTAACCTGGATAACTTAAGATGGTACTCAAGAGGATAATTCAGCAAAGTGGTCGCTGAGGTCGGAGTGGACCAGCCTCTAAAGTGGAAGGATGATTCAAAAATTAATCATCTTTATTATTAATTATTATATAATTAATGCAAAGGAACCCAAACAGGTTCACAGGGAATGAAGACTCCTTTGGTTTAATACTAAAAGATTATTGCCTTTTATAAATCAATAATTTTAACACTATGTTGCTGAAATCATTGCTTATATCCAGATATAATAGTAGAAAGGATGAGGAATGAATGGAAGTACATTGGGGCAAAGTTTCTATATTTTACCATAATTAAGTTAATTTTAAGCTGAAGTAGTTTGTGCTTAAAGGACTTATTGTAATTGCTAGAGCAATCATGGAGAAAATAACTCACAGAAATATTTTAAAACCAATAAAGTAATTAAAATATTTATTTTATACAATAGAAGGCTATCAAGAAGGAACAACATAACAAAGAAGGAAAGGAGACTTTAGAAAGCAAATAGAAACAAAATAAGTGTAAATCAAAGTATATCAATACATAAAACATCAATGGTCTAAACAACAAGACAAAGATTGTCATAATGAAAAAACAAGAACCAGTTATGTACTTTCTATAAAAGATACACTTTAAATTCAAAGGAAAAATTAATGAAAATAAAATTATGCAAAAAGATATATCATGCAAATTAGCAGCCATGAGAGACCTGCAGTGACAATACTACTATCAAAAAATGGATTTTAAAATAAGAAACATTATTAAAAATGTCATTTCATAAAAATAGAACTGTCAATATATCAGTAAAATATGACAATTGTAAATATATATGCACTTAAAGACAGCCCCAAAATACTCAGACAAAAACAATAGAAGTGAGAGGAAAAGTAGATAGTTCAACACTGATAGTTAGCCAGCTCTTTGTAATTGATGGAACAACCAGAGAGACCCTGCCACTGCAAGGATTTTGAAGACAATGTCAATCAACTGTGTGTAAAGATATATAGAACACTGTACTCAGTGACTGCAGAATACACTTCTTTTTAATTACATGGGGTATTCTTTAAGACTGGCCATATGCTAGTCCAGAAAACAGGTCTTAATGTACTTAAAAGGGTTGAAATCATAAAAACATATTTTTCAAAGACTATGAAATCAAATTAGAAATCAAAACCAGGAAGAAAATTGGAATATTCTCAAATATTTGGAAGTTGAACAGTATTCTTCTAAATAATCTATTAGTTCAAAAAAGAGATAATGGGGCAATCTAAAAATATTTTTATTCCATAAACAGTTAACATTTATGGAAAGCACCTAAAGTGGCACTTTGAAAAAAATGGATAGCTTTAAGCACCTCTGTCAGAAAAGAATAAAGGACTTAACTCAGTAATCTATGCTGCCACTTTAAGAAAATAAAAAAGGAAGAATAAATTAAACAGAATCAAGTAGAAGAAAAGAATTGCTCAAGAGTGAAAATCAATGAAACAGGACATAGAAAAACAGAAGAAAATCAATGAAATCAAAATTAGTTCCTTGAATTATCAACAAAGTTAACAAACCTTTAGCTAGACTGACTGAAAACCCACTAACAAAGTCAGAAATGAAAAAATGACATCACTACTAAACCTCCCAAATTAAAAGGACTAAGGAAATACAAATGAACTTAGGACTAAAAAACATTAGACCACTCAGTTGACAAGGACATATTCATAAAGCTACTCAAGTCATCAGAAATGACTTGAGAAGAAAGAGAAAATAAAAATAGACCTATAATAAGTGAAGAAATTGAATTAATTTAAAATATTCCCACAGAGAAAAGCCCCTGCCCAGAATGCACCAGCAAATTCTTGTGCTTTAAGAAGATTAAAAAAAAAAAAAAAAAACCAAGGGAGAGAATTGAACAACAGCAGATGAGGTAGAGAGGGAAGATGGGAGGGGAGGGGAGGGGGGATAGTAGGGGATAGGAAAGGTAGCAGAATACAACAGTCACTAATATGGCATTATGTAAAAATGTGAATGTGTAACTGATGTGATCCTGCAATTTGTATTTGGGGTAAAAATGGGAGTTCATAACCCACTTGAATCAAATGAATGAAAGATGATATGTCATGAGCTTTGTAATGTTTTGAACAACCAATAAAAAAAAAAAGAAGAGAGAGTATCAATCTTTCCCAAATTCTGGAGGACCAAGGAGGGAGCCATGTCCACCTCTTCCTTGAGGTATCATTTGCTCTCAAAGCAACACAAAGACATCCTAGGAGAAGAAACCACAGGCTAATTAATACTCATGAACAACAATGCAAAAACCCTTAGCAAATGATTACCAAAACAAATCCAGCCACATTGAAAAGGATGTAGGCCATAAACAAGTAGTCTGTAGGTCAGTTTAAAATTCAAAATACAGTTAATATAGGATACCACATAAGGAGAAAATCATGGGAAAGCACTAAACCTTCTCAATACATGCAAAAAAGTCACTCAAAAAAATTTAGTACCACTCATGATAAAAACTTTCCCAACAAGGACCAGAAGAGACTTGTATGATGAGAGCCTCTGTGCAGACCTCATCGCCAACATGAACTACAAGGTGAAAGAGACTGAATGCTGCTCCTCTGAAGAGGAAACAAGGAACTTGCCACTCTGCCCAGTGCTGTACAGGAAGCTCTAGCTGGTGTAATTTAAAAAGAAATTAAAACTGCCTTTGTTCATAAATGGCATAATCCTGTATGTAGAAAATCTCACGCCTTTCATCAAAATTATTAGAAATATTAAATAAATTTAACAAGTTCACAGAATATAAAATCACATTACAAAATCAACATATTTCTACATAGTAGCAATGAACAATCTAGAAGTAAAATTAAGCAGATCATTTTATTCACAGTAACGTCAGAAAGAATAAAATACAGAAAAATATATTTAACAAAAGTGTGGGTCTCATATATTGATTACTTCTTGACACTGATGAGAAATGAAAGATGATATAAATAACGTTTCCAGTCATGGATTAAATAGTTCATACTGTCAAAATGTAAGTTTTTCCAAATTGAGGTAGAAATTCAATGCAATCCCTATCAAAAGACCAGTAAGTTATTTTTTAAATTACCAAATGATTCTAAAATTTATATGAAAATATAAAGAATTTAAATAGCCAAAACAGTTTTAAAACAGAAGAATAAAGCCTGGGGACTTACATTATCTATTTTTAAAACTTACTACCAAGCAACAGTAATTGACAGAGTGGGGTATTGATAAAGAACAGGCATATAGGTTGATGAGAAAGGACTGGGAGTCTGGAATAAGTCCTTATGTTTATGGGCGATAAATTGATTTTTGACAATGGTGCCAAGACTCAATTGAAAAAGGATAGTCTTTAAAAAAATTGTGCTGGTTCAATTGTATATCCATCTGGAAAGAAAGAAAAAGAACAAGAAAAAAGAACTTAGGCCCTCACATCAAACTCTGCACAAAAATAAACTCTTAATCATAGATCTAAAACTTAAGTTGAAACTCTAAAACATCTAGAAGAAAACAGGGGAAACCTTTGCAATCTTAGTTTTGCAAAGTATGACACCCAAAGCCATGGTTTTCTTCTATAAAAGGAAGAATGAATGATATAGCGAACTTCATAAAAATAAAAAAACTGTTTTACTTCTTAAAGATTTCATTAAATAAATGAAAAGATAAGCAATACACTGGCTAAAAAAAGGAGTCTTAAAAAATGTCTTATCACACATCTGATAAGACCTGTCTCCAGAATATTTAAAGAACACTAATTACTCAGAAAAAAGAAGCTCTATACCCCCAAAACGGGTGAAAGATTTTAATAGACATCTTACTAAAGAGAAAAAGTGGATGGCTGCTACAAACATTAAAAGAAGCTCCACCTTATTGGTCATTACACAAATACAAATTAAATTCACATTGATACTCCCCTGCACTGTATCTATAATAGAAACTCTTTAGCAAGGGTTAGGAGAAACTAGAACCCTTGGGCTTGCTGATGAGAATATGAAATGGTACAGCCACTACAGAAATTGTTTGGTAATTTTTTTAAAAGTGTGACAAACATATCACACAACCCAGAGATTCCACATCTAGGTGTGATAACATGTCCAATACTGAATGTTCATAACAACATTCGTTACAACATCCAAAACCAATAAATTATCAAATAGCAAATTGATAAATGTTATATTTATGGAATTCTATTCAATAATACAAAGGAATGAACTGCTGATACAGCCAACAACATGAAGCATCCTCAAAAACATGAAGTAGGGTTGGAACGACAGCCTTCAAGACAATGATACAATCCTACAGTGATAAATGTTTACCGAGAGGATGTGGCGAATAAGGAACACTTTTGCACTGTTGGGACTGTGAATCATTAAAACCACTATTGAAATCGGTTTGGAGATTCCTCAATGGAACCACCATGTGACCCAGTTATCCCACTCTTCAGTATTTATCCTAAAGAATGAAAGTCGTCATACTACAGTGATACATGCACGCCCATGTTTGTAGCGGCGCATTTCACAATAGCCAGACGTGGAACCAGTCCATCAATGGATGAATGGATAAAGGAAATATGGTGCATATGTACACCGTAGAGTTTTATACTCCCATAAAGAAGAATGGAATGAAATTTGATGGAGCTTGAGAACATTGTGTCAAGTAAAATAAGCCAAACTCAGAAAGTCAAGGGTCATTTGTTTTCTCTCATATGTAGAAGCTAGAGAAAAAAGGAAAGAAAGATTAGGGGTGGGGGGGATGTCATGGAGATTGAAGGGAGATCAGTAGAGGAAAGGAACCTGACTATAGGATGGATGGGAGGAGGGAAATACTAGGGAATGATATGGCCAAATTATATTGTTATGCTGTGTGCATGTAGGGATATGCAACAACAAATCCCACCATTATGTACAACTATATACACCAATAAAAATATGGGGAAAATATGATGTAGATTGGAGAAGCCAGACCAAGAGGAAGGACCTCGTGTTACAGTCAGTCACCTGCCGCATGAGGACGTTTCGGTCATGGTGGACTGTGGCTATGTGGTACTCCCAGAGTGTCATAGCAGAGCTGAAAGTCTACCCTCACCTAGGGACGTCGTGGTGGTGGTAATGCAGTGAGACAGGGCTGATGCCTGTGGTGAGGCCACTGGAAACAGACCTACCGTGTTGCAGCCACACGGAAAGGAGAGCAGTTCAACTCCCACTATGCCTGGCACTTGATGCTGACGACAAACAACGGCAAATGGTGTGTCTGCTACATATTTTGTCATTATTTTAAAGTGTACTCCTTCTAGTTATTTAAAAAAAAAAACTGGCACACAGAGTGCCCTACTGGGCCAGCAGAGGCCTCATGCATGCATCTCCTGGTTGTGTGGAATGGTCGTCAAGTGACCATCTGGACTTTGGTAACTGGTGAGTTACCTTCAAAAGGTCCCTTTAGGGGCATCTGCTTCTCCCTACCCTTGGCTTTAGGACACGTTGAAGACAGTTCAAAAGGAAACACTCTCCCTCCCTTCCTTTCTCTCTCTCTCTGTCTCTGTCTCATTTTGCTGCCTTTATTGGATACTTAATGCAGGTTGGGAAGGCTGCTGGAGCCAGGGGTTGAATGTTGTGACCTTTGACCTCAGGCCTCCTACACTGTCAGCCGGCAGAGCATTCCATGTCCCCTGATAGTCAACTCTTCTGGGCCTGAAGGAGTCTCACTTTATCAGAGTAGGAAGTCCACCAGGTGGACAAGGTGCTCAGAGATAATGATGGTGGCAATTGTTGTCACTGGGATCCACGCTTGGAGCCAGAGGCAAACCTCCAGCTGCTACGGCTGATGCCTGCCACACCTGCCGCAGCCAGCCAGTCCAGGTGGCGCTCTCTGGGTTAAACCCCAGCTGTTACAGGTTCTTTGGCAGGTCGGTTAGCTCATTTGCAACTCCGTAAGTGACATTTTGAAGTGAGAAACCATTAAACAAAATCCAATCAGAAGCAAGGTCATCCCACTACCCTGCTGTCCAGACGGAGTGTCTTTGTGTTCCACTGCAGAGGGGCACTTGCCATCCACAGCCAATGCCCTTTCCCAGGCCCAGTGCTCCTCACTAGCATCACAGTTTGTTATTTATAGATTGTGGTTGTTTGTTCAAGAGCATCCGTGGGCAGGAAGAGAGCGCGGGCACTTGGATTCCTAACGTGTTTGGCTTGGGGCCTTTTCTTTTCATTGAGTAGGAGTGAGTTATTTAATGTTACGTGCAGGTACATGGGGAAGTATGTTCCTTCCAGAAAATGATTGATTTAAATTTCCCTGTAATCATTCTTAATTGCTAACTGTCTTCTGAAATTTCAAAGGCGGTCGTGTGGAGGAGGGAGGACATGGTGGTGTTGTTACATAGGACAGGAGCAGGGCGGAGGAAAACTGGCAGCGGGCAGGTGAGGCACACAAGACTTGGTCACGGGGGCTGCAGGGCAGCACCTGGAGATGCAGAGGAGCGTTCCCCGGAAGCATTCAGGCGGTAGCCTCACAACTAGTCACCAGTATGTACTGAGGGAGGGCTTGCTTCTCTGAGTAGAAACTGGGTTATCAGGGGTCTTTGAGGTAGGAAGAGACTGAAAAGTACTAGCATGACTCCAACCTGTTCTTCTGGCCCATCCAGCCCTTTTCTTTGGAAAACGGCATGCTCTACGGGAAGGTGGGGAAGACCCCCGCTCCAAGCTCCTGTGTGTACTTGTGGCCCAGCCTGTCAACCAAAGTTGGCTTTCCCAGGTCACATGACTGGCTCAGGCACGGTGCTGTGGCCTGGCATAGTCTACTCATGACCCATACATGGGTGTTACAGGAGAAGAGACTCTCAGGCTTCTGATTGAAGCTAATTAGGCCTAAAGCCGTCTGAGGCTTTATAAAGAAAGCACCTCCTGAGTGTAAATGGACATCACTATGGTGCCCATTGCTCTGGGGACCCAGCCTCCCAGTGCCTTCCTCAGCAAGTGGTGAGTGCTCTTTCCCATTCTGATATTTGGTGACTTAACCATTTGGCTTCTGTATCTACTACTTTCAGGGCCTCAGACCAACTAACTGTAGCCCCTGCTCAAACTCCCCAAGGTGAGGAAGAACCGGGCCTCACTGTCCCTGTGACACACTTGGTGAACCATGGCTCGCATACTCGGCCAGGGAAGATTGTCTGCACAGATCCCACAGCCGACTCCTCAGGACTGTGGCAACAAAAAGGCAGTCTGCGCCTTTCAGGGAGAAGAGTTCCAGACTTGCTGCAAGCTCCTTCTATGGAGGGATGCTGTGGGCCTGGGCGCCGTCCTCAGAACAGGGCTCCGGGCTTTACATAGGCAAACCACCCCAGATCTACCCCCAGACTATTCCAAGAGTTCTGCCTAATTTTAGGTTTTTATTTTCCAATCCCCTTTTAATCTTTCTGTTTGTATTTGTGTCCTGCTGAGTGGCTGATGGGCTGGGACTGATAGGGAAGGCGGCAGAGCATTCTGCCCCTTTCCTCCCTTTCCGGGGCTCCTCCGCCTCGCACAGCTAGTCCATCTGCACCCTCAGCCTGAAGAGATGGCCAGAAAGAGCAATCCTGACACAGACCGGGTCTGTGCTGAGGGCCACCTTCCACAAAGCCAGGTACAGGGGAGGAGCTTAGAGGTACACACACCTCCTCCTCCCCACCTGCCCTGCAACTCCCTATGACTGGCTGAACCTCCTGGGGGGGCAAAGGCCACAGGAGCGCAGGGCAGCTTCAGGGCCCAAAGCAGTGCAGGAGAAGGGCAGGGAGGAGGCCTGGAGCAGACGAGGGCCACCAAGCATATCGGATGCTGCCTTTGACCTAGGACAGAATGTGGTCCTGACCAGCAGTGAGCTTCCACTCATACCTGGTATCACTCCAGGTTCCGGCTTAGACAAATACTTACAGAACATCTACCTCACGTGCTACAAGAAGCTCAAACAATCTGAAGGGGAGGCCTAGGAGGTGTCCGTTCTGAGGGGAGACAGAGAAGCCTGTCACGGAGGAAGTGAGGTGCGCCTGGACTTTGGAAAACAAGCAGAACATTGTTAGAGAGCTCAGAAACCATAGTTGGGCAGATGAGAGAAGGGCACTTCAACTCAGGAAGAGAATGAACAGACACACTGATACTGGAAGCGTTGGGCAAACGAGACCACGGCAGGCCAAGGGGGACATTCGCTGGGGTGTGAGAGCAAGGTCAGGAGGTTTCAGGTCAGCTCATGGAGAATCTCACCTGCCTGCTTATCCTACTCAGTTTAGGAGGGAAAAGGGCTTTAACAGGGGCCAGGCCTGGCTGGGACGAATGTTGCAGACATATTTTTGTAGTTTTATTTTGAACATCATGGGCTATAGCAGTTCTATCTTATGCTTCGAATCTGTGCCCAATTTGTTTCCATGACAGTAACGTCTGTATTCATCCCTAATGTGCCACATTAAATCACTTCAACCTAGCAATATTAACGGCCTCAAACTGTAAATAATATGTGGCTCATGGCACCCTCGTGGATAATGGAAATAGTTCAACACCAACAATTTCAGAGTGAGGAACTAGAATGAAAGTGGTTTGTTGGAACAAAGGAGCCTATAAATAGTCATTTGGGGACAGACAGGCCGTTGTTGCTGAACGGCCTTCCAGCTTATGGGCTAAGTGCTTCGTCAGTCAGTGAGTGAAAGAGAGGCCCGAGGGTCACCCACAAGCCAACTCGGCAGGGTGAAGAGAGGAACCTGCTTATTAATCTCCACCTCAGCCATTAGGGCCAAACTCACCAAAGCTTCTTTCTTATCTGGGCAATTGGTATTAAAAATGAAAAGAAATACTGTCAGCCTGATTGCTTTAGAGGATATATTACCTAACCCCAAAGCCCAAATCAGAAAAGGCTCTTGGACTCTGCTGTTAAGAAGGCTGGAGGGTGAGAGCCAGTGAGATCAGGCCAGCTATGGTACACTCACCCCGGTGAGAGGGAAGGAGCCCACCTCTGCCTCCCCTCCCTGTGCTCATTGGCTTTGTGGTTCAATTAAGAGAACAGAACCCAGAGAAAGGTCCCAGGCACATTTGCAATGGTTGGGCTATGGGACTAAAAATCAAACGCTGTGACACTCCCATAGGACCCAGAGTGGGACCTCAGGTAAGGCTGGGAAGAGCTACGAAGAAGCCTTGAGAGGTAGCTGGCCCTGCATGCCCTGCTCTTGTCTGAGGGGTGGGCACTGAGCAGCTGAGACCCGCTAGAGACCCTCTTGGTCTGTTGTGGTGAGTCCAGTGATATCCAAACACAGCCATTCCCCACCACCCTGAGAAAAGAGATAGGCCTTCCTTGAGGGATTTGTGTATTATGTTGGCCCTATCCTTGCAGCCAGTGCCTGAGCTTGAGGGACACTCGTGTCCACTGCTGGCTGACTGAGGTGTGGCCCTGCTGAGGACAGCTGTACAATGAAGTGTCACTTGGCCTGAATACTCCAAGTAAAGTATTCGCATAAACTGCATTCAGCACCTTCGTGCTGCTTATATTTTAACACTTCTTGTTTTCTCAAGATGTAATGACAGCTACTTGTCAAACCTCTTTGTAAACACATCTTATTACATAGAGACCATATGTTCTCTGGCTGCAGAGGGACCGTGTCTTCATACAGTGACCTTCAGAGGTAGAGATAAGAAGAGCATAGCTGCTTTTGTCCCTTGTCCCTCAGTTTTCCCACACTCACTGGCCAGAAGTAGATCCCATGCCCACTCCTAATTAACCACAGAGCGGGGGCAGGAGGCTTTTATTTGGCTCAGACCAGTGTTTTAACTTGACTGTGCATCAGAATCATCCAGAACCCTGTTCAAACAGAGGATTGGCTCCCTTCCCTGGAATTTCTGATTCGGAAGGTCTGAGGTGAGGCCTAGGTATTTGCATTTTTTTTAAAGGTCTCCACATTGAGGCAATGCTGCTGATCCCACAGGGACAGCATGGCTAGCTAAGACCAGTACAGGGAGTGAGCTGAGACTCCCCTGAGACATGCGACTGCTGGGAAGAAGAGGAAGCAGTCAGGGTTCTGTTAGGGAGGAAGAGGCTGGGTAGCTCAGTGGGCAACCATCAGAGTCCTCTGGATGGAAAGCCACTAAGACCTGCTTTTAAGGACAGGCACCGTGGTCTGTGTGGACTCTGCCTTCTTGTTCCCAGCCTCCCTGCTCAACAGGCCCAGGACTAGAATGGGTAGCACTGATGCTAGAGATGACCATAAGGCTCTCCCTATCCCAGAAGACCCTGTGGAGGGGGTAATACCTTGGGCACTCAGCAAGTAGCCTTTGTGTCAGGCCAGTAACTGGGGAAAGTGCCCCCACTCCCTGAGACCACATGATGGAAAACAAAACAGAAAAGTGGCCTGCTCATCTTGAACTGCTCCTTTAAGCTAAAATAAGGCAGACTTTATAAGTCAAAGCCTGGTGTAGCAGCCTGCCTTCTATGTGTCCTCTGTGCCTATGCGAGGATACCCAGGCACTTAATTACAATTATGCTGTGTGCCAGGCCAAATATTACTGCTCTATGAGAACACAGCCACTCAAGAATCTGTTAATTTGGCCTTTTCTTGGCTAGTCCTCACAAAATAACCACTGCTCCCAGCACAGTTTAGCTTCTCATTAGTCAGGGGCTTAATTATAGCTGAGCTAGGAAGGAACGCCTGGGGTCATTGAACAGAACATAGAGGTGAAGTGGCTGACAGGTGACCTTTCTTGTTCAGAGAGCCCAGTGGGCCCCACGCGAAAGCCTACAGAATGACGGGTATTAAAAAGTTCTTGATTCTCCCCCACCACAAGGCCCCAGCCAAGCTCCTGCACTGAGGGCCTCCTCCTGGGCACTTGGGGGACTAGGCTGGGAACACAGGAAGCCATCACCTGGGCCCCAGCTGCCCACAGCCTCTTCTCGCCCGAGCCCAAGGCATCTCCCCTCATCTATTTGAAGGAAGCCAAGGCACTTCTGGTCTGCCTGCCAATTCTAGGGAACAGCTACTTTGAAGACAGCTCAGTAACTCCATATATTGTAGGAAGAGAAACAGCGCAGAGCGTCTTAATACCGTCTTTCAACCAAAGGCTATCGGCTGCTTAAAATAGTGCCGTCACAGATGGATCCATTAGCTGAGCCTTTCTCCTGGAGTCTCAGGCAGGATTTAAAACCCCAAAAGAAGAGGCAACAAAAGAATGAAAGTGTTAGCTTTTGAGATGTCCACAGAACCGGTCTCCTTCCCACTCAGCAGGCAAACCACGCTGATGAGAGGGAAAGGAAAGACACCACCCGCTTTCCACCCAGGGATTCAGTCCTAGCACGAACAGCATTCAGCGCTGTGCAGGGCACAGATGCCCGTGTGTAGTGCCCAGTGCCTGGCACATTTCCGACCTGGAAGGTTCTGGGGCCCACCACAGGCTCTGAGTCCTGGAAGGTAGGCCTCTGATGCTCTCTGCAGGTGCTTCCCGCCTGCCAGGCCAAACACGGAAGGCCTCTCCATTCCCAGGGATCATTGCAGCCTGGGGAAAAGGCCCCAACTCACCAGCAGGGACAGGAGGGACAGGAGCCAATAAGACTGGAAGTCAGGCTTCCTTCTTAGGCACTGCCACAAAACTACAAGCTCTGTTGGGGAGCACAGCCATGGGCGCTCTGGCTCCTTCTCGCTGTTTGGCTGTGTTTCTATTCCAGAACACACAAATGGATTTTTCATCAGTATAAATCCATCAGCCAAGGGGGTAGGAATCCCCTTCCTACATCATTCCCAGAGACTCCCACCCATGGGAAAGCACATCTTTCGTAGGCTCAGATCCAGAAATGTGGACAGGTGGGGAGCCTGGCAGCTGCTCTACCCAGCCTCAGATGTTTTACCGCCTTTCTGCCACTGTCATGATGCACCCCAAGTATTCCACACAGTCTCTGTACCCCTGGGAGTTCTGGTCAGACACTTCTCTGTACTAAGTCAACCCTGGTGTTCATCTGTCCCGTCCTTCTTGTCCCTTTAGTTCTCCCTGATCCGTCATGCATTTCTTCCAATTATGCTGCATATTAGTAATAAGGACAACTAGCTAATTAAGCCTGCTTACTTTCAAGTGATTTATGTTCTAGGATTTTGGTGTAAGTCTTTGGTTTAAAATTCAGAACATATTTTACATAGATAGAAATTACTCATAGCTTCCACCTCACAGAAACCTATTTAAACACATATCTGTAAACACAGTCAAGTGATCTTTTTGCTGGCCATGTTTCCTACTATCAGGATTTTGCCTGGTGCATAGTAAGCTATTAATCAGTGATCTGGACTGTTCAATGAGCTGGATAACCAATTTGAGAGTGTGTTTTTCATCAAGATCCCCTCTGGGTGCCTTCTAGCTTTTTAGTTATGCATCAAAGAATGATGTGAGATAAGTGTACTCAAGAAAAACCTGTGCAGATAAAAGACAGCATTCAAAATAAACAGAGCTCCTGCATGCATTCATAAAATAACTTGTCGATTTCTAGCAAGATACCCAGTCCTTAAAGGAGCATTCTGGTTAAATGACATGAACGCATTAACCTGAAGATAGCTTATGTGTCAACAGACCTGACTGTGACACTGGTCACCATCCTTCCCAGAGGAATAGGGTGTCTTTGTTCCATTTATAACCTGTCAAGTGGTGTAACATTTTGTTCAGGTATTCAAGGAAGGAAGGGAGAGAAGATCTCAAGATGACAGCAGCAATAAAACTTGGAGGGGGTAGATGAAAGAACCAGAGAAATGGCCTTTGCCTCACTTATTTGGAGGATATTTCTTGGCCAAGTGCTGGGCCAGGAACTGGAGACATAAAGAGGGCTGGAAGGGTGCTTTTGCTCATTTGGCTGGGAGGGCAGAAATCCCCTCCAATTTCCCCTCCTGAGCCCACCCATTCACGGGCAAGGACCCCCTCCCAGACCTGACTTGTGAGTATGGACAGATGGTCCACACCATCAGCTCTCCCAGGAAACTGACAGCTAGGAATTCAAGGGTAGGCAATAGAACATCTCCTCACTGTTGGCAAGCACCCCTATCCAGATGCCCACCCCCTGCACTTGGGTAGGCCACATTTTACAGAGTGGGTGCACAAAAGGCTTGCTGAATGAATAAATGGTATTAGCGGGAACTGTGGGTTCCAGGAGCCAAGGGCCATATGCTACACAATAGGAGGAGGAGGCAGAGGAGAGGGAGAAAAGGAATGAAACTCATTTTTCCTGAACAAGTTGGCCTTGGGAAAATATATAAACAGTCTTTGAGGAAGAATGGGTTTGAGTCCTGACCCATCGCTTACCCACTCTGAACCTGCCTTCCCCAGTTCAAAAGGATCAACTGCCCCTGAGGTTTTCCAGGCCAGCCATTCCCTTGGCGCATAGGATTCCTTCTGCTCTTCCTTTCTCTACATGTTCGTTCTTGCCTCTCCTCTTTTGTCAGTGTCTCCCTCCAAACTTGATCAGTTCAATCAGAATTCAAACATGCTATGGGTCCCCCAGCTTAAACAAAGATCCCCCAGGCTCTGCGCCTCTCTGGCCAACATGTCACTCAGACAAGGCAAGTCCTGTGAAAGTTGCCAACCACTCTGATCAGAATCCTCTGACTCCATCCAATGGCCACTGTCAAGGTCACCAGTGACATTCACCCTGCCAAATTCAGTGGTTGGGTTTCAGCTCACCTTCTGAGAGCTTACTAAACCATATTCTCCAATTTTGCACTTCCATCTCCATAGTATAAAGCCCAGACCAAGAGGGTGGTGAAGCTAGAGACTATATTTGCCAGTCACTCTCCCCAGCCACACAACCACACTCAGCTATGTGGGCCAGCTCTTATCAGTGGGCAGAGATCAGATCATATAAGGTCTTACAGAGCATGGTAAGGAATTTGAATTTTATTCTAAGATTGATAGGCAATGGGATGGTTTGTAGCAAAGTGTTTTCTCCTCTAGAACTGCAAAGCTCATCTGGCGCCATGGCACACACCTGTAATCCCAGTGGCTCCAGAGGCTAAGGCAGGAGGATGCTGAGTTCAAGGGCAGCCTCAGCAATTTAGTGAGGCCCAAAGCAAATCAGTGAGACTCTGTCTCTAAATAAAATATGTTTTAGAAAGTGGGGCTGGAAATGTGGTGCAGTGGTTAAGTACCTCTGGGTTCAATCCCTGGTACCAAAAAAAAAAAAAAAAAAAAAGAACTCCAAGGCTCACTCCTGGTCAGGCCCCTACACTCACTCCTATCCCAGTACTTACCATAAGTCTCTACATGGCCAACTACTTCTTATCTTTCCAGTCTCTGATCCAAGGTATTTCCATTGACTAATCCATTCAAAATGCACTCCTCCCACATCCTTCATGTTAATATACTTCTCCATAACTTTTTTTCCTAACAATGTATTATATTTCCTTATTCTCAGACTTCAAAGTGCATCAGAATCATCTAGGAACTTACTAAAAACACAGATTTCCATCCCAAATCCCCAAGAATTCAGAAGGTGTTAGAATGTGCTGAGTTATCTGCATTTAACAAGATAATTCGGATCCAAATGGTCCTCAGCTACATAGACTTCTAGTCCAAAAAGGTACTGCCTCCACACCTGGCCACCTGGGAGGTGAGAGATGAATTTTCAAAGAGAAGAAGTCTCCATTAAGGGTGGACTCTCCCCACATGGTATGTCGCCTGGCTTAACAAGGGCAAGAGCCTTCTGGCTGGCAATCTTGCTTCTCTAGAATGCTTGTGAGCTATTCTAGCTGCACAAATCCTGTCCTTACAACCAAAAGTCATTGTGTGGCTGAGCATGTGACTTTGCTTCTCTGGGCCTCCAGGGTCACTTCTGTCGCATGAAATGTATGGAATGAGGTTTTCCCTGGTCTTTCTCATTCCAGGAAGTCTGAACTATAGGCACTCACCCTAGTGTGTGTATTCTCTGGAGAAAAGACATGAAATAAGAGGCAAATGCTGAGAAGCAGGTGTTTGCTACAAAGGGGATCTTGTTCTAGGCCCCCAGAACTATGTAACAATACCCCCATGGCACCAAATTGCCAGTTAAAGAAAAGGACTCTCAAGCTGAGCCCTGCAGAAGCACCAGGGGTCCTGAACAGCTGGCCACAGGCTCTGTGCTCACAGTGCTAGAACCTGCCCACTTACCTGCACTACAAGAAGGCTGTAAAGTAGAGAGAAGCCACCCCAAGAGATCAATCAAAGCATCAAGGCTACAGTGCACTGAATGAACTCCATAAATTCCCAACACCCATAGAAACAGAGTGTCTTCATTCCATTTATAACTTGTCAAATGGTGTGACATTTTGTTCATGTATTCAAGGAAGGGAGGGAGGGAAGATACCCTCAAGATGACAGTAGCAAGAAAACTTGGAGAGGGTAGATGAAATAACCAGAGAAATGGCCTTCACCTAACTTATTTGGAGGATATTTCTTGGCCAAGTGCTGGGACAGGAACTGGAGATGTAAAGAGGGTTGTAAGCAGCTCCTGTCCTCAAGGAACAGAGAACTGAGCAGACAATGGATGTGGGGCTAGTGGGGACACAAAGAGACTGTGGCCCAGTCTTCAGGAGAAGTCAGAGCAGGGCCCCAGAGAAGGTGACAGTTGAGCTAGAACTTGAAGCATCAGTCTGCTGGAATGCAAGAGAAAAGACCCCCATTAGGTACAGAAAATAGCACATGAAAATATAGCTTGTGTTGTGTTGTTGACATTTCTCTTAGCCGTCAAGATCAGCCTTGAATGTGGACAGGCTCTGTGACCTACTTTGGCCCACAGAAGGCTCCAGAAGGGATTGTGAGCCAGCTCCTATCTGCTCCTGCTCCTGTGTGCACACTTGCAGCCACCCGGTGAACAAGCCCAGGCCAGTTTTCTGCACCACAAGCCACCCCACAGGAAAACAGCCATTCTGAATCAGCCAGCCCCCTGCACTCTGTAGCTGACCACAGGTGCATGACCTAATGTAGCCAAGGTCAGTCTGGCCTGGCCAAGATCACAAGTGTTTCAGTCAAGCAAGCTCTCATGAGTAATAATAACAGTTGCTCTAAGCCACTAGATTTTGGAATGGTTTCTTATGCATCAACAGATAACTGAAAGAGCTCCTTCCTGTTTGAATTTACAGTAATGCAGTTCTCACGCTCTAAATCAGCAGTGCAGAGAGGCCGAGACAAAAAGCTGCAGAGTAAAAAAATACACTATCACTCGTTTGTAAATGTCCACCACCTTCCTCTCCTGCCAGTCTCTTCCCGATCAAAAACAGCCAATGAAACACAATTATCACACAGACTCACCTTCCAGAAAAACCCACTGAAAGAGAATGGATTTTGTAAAATAGCATTCCTTTCACCCCACTAAACACATTCTGCCATAAGGCACAGTAGATATGAAGGGATAACACAAAATGCTGGGCTCTTTTCACTCCCATGTGGACGTTCAGCTCAGATGGTGCTGGGTTTGCACAGTCTCACACACCTCCAAGCCTACTTCCTGACTTAGAACACAAACATACAGTGCGAATGTCCAACGAGTACATTAAACTGAATGCAAGGGGGACATTGAGACAATTCAACCTCCAGACTCCCAACTACCAGGTGTCATTTTTAGGGGATTCAGATGTAACCACATGTCTAGAGATGGATCCCTGTCATTATATGCATATCACAGGTCCATTGATTACTTATTCCTGCAGAGACCAGAAAATGCAATGTTCCTCTGTAAGAAGAGAATGGAAAATATCTTAATGCTCTTAGTTCCTTTTTGTCAATGTTGACTGAAATAACCCACCAGTTATAATGCGAGCAGCCTGGCCCAGAGAGAACCTTACATCACAAACTTAAGGTGTGCTGATTCTGTTCTGCCTTGCAAAATGCCTTTCTCTAGGCTGATAAAAATAAAAATAAAAATTCTGAACAAAGGATACAGAATAGTCTCAACCCAATAAAGAAGTGAAGAGCTTTAGCAGCTGACCCATCAGCCCCTGGGCAAAATAGCAGAGAAGGTAAAAGTGGGCCATACTCTGCTCTTGTTCACCAAGTCAAGATAGCTTGTGTTCTGTTCTGAGTTATTCAACTTTCGGATAAAGATGGCACAAAGGGTACAGCATCCGATTTTGCTCCTTCCAAAGTCTACAGTAAAGGAACTTCTTTCCTTAAAAAAATATAAAACAGAAAGAGTGTCCAGGGGTGACAGCCCAGCAGCCACAGCAGGGTCCTCAGGAGGTGGTGGACTTGGAGAAGGTGTGAATTTGCATGCACTTCCACCTCTGGCTCAAAAAAATATCTCTCAGGGGCTGGAGGTGTAACTGGACGGTGGACAGCATGCTTAGTTGCAACAAGGTCCAGATTCCACCTTTGACAAAGCCCCCAAATCAACATCCCTACCTGTATTTATCTATATCTATATCACATTTTTTTAAGATTGCATAGAACTAAATACACATGCAATTGAGTCTGTATAAAACTGGTAAAATCTGAATAAGGGTGGTAGATTATATCAATTTTCCAATTCTGATGTTGTACTATAGTTACACAGGACATTATATTGGGGAAAACTAGGTAAAAGGAATATGGCATTTCTCTGAATTATTTCTTTTAGCTATATGAGACTCCAGAATTATCTCAAAATAATAAGTTTATTTTAAAAAAACTCACAAAAATAGGAAGAAAAAGAAATAACAAAATCTTGGAAGCATTAAGCAGATGGATAGAGCTGTCGTTGCTGATTCCAGAAGCCAAGTTCTAAGACTGTAAGGAATGTGAAGCAATCTTCTTTAGACACAGAGGCTCCAGAAGGTTAGGAACACAGCAGCAGGTGCCCTGGAAATGGAGTGGAAGGGGAGGAAAGGCATGTGGAGACAGCCTGATAATGGTACCCTCAGAGGTCCAGAGCTTCCTGCTCCTGCCCTGAAGATGCTGCTCCTGCCTCCACACACTGCAGGGACTGGCCACATCTAGAGAACTCCAGGCAAAGGATCCCTGTGTGGGTCTCCCACAGCAGGCAGGCGAGGGTGGACCAAACTGAAAACAGTAAAACTAAGCCAATGAGTGGACTGGCATGGCCCATGAACAGCCCTCTGCACTATACCTTTCAAGCAGCCAGACAGTTGGTGGCCAAATCTTGACCCTCCGGGCTGGAGACAGAAGAATCCTTTAGGGAAATCTGACTCACATTGATGCTGCTGTGGGTGTATCTCCAGGCTTCACCCAGGAAATGAGAGCCACTCAAAGTACAGGGGGCGCAGGAGCTCACTCCAGGAGTCAGAGCTTCTGTAAAGGTGGAGGGGACCGGGGAGTCTGTAAGAGGGGAACCAGAGGGTCAGAGAAAGGCCCATCCAGTGCTGACGAGATGGTGGCTCCGAAGGCGTCATACCCTATTAACCAATGAGGACTGTGTCACCCAGATGGCAGAAGGGAGCTTGCTGAGGTTATGCCAGGCTCCTGAGATGGGAAGACAACACTGGGCTACTCAGGTGGGCTGATGCCATCACTGCATCCTTACAAAAGGGAAGCAGGAGACTCAAGGGGAGAAAAGGGGGATGTGAAGCAGAACTGAAGGATGGAGTGATGTGCTCTGAAGATGGGAGAAGAAGGCAAAAAACGCAGGTAGCCTTTAGGGGCTGGGAAAGGTGAGGAAGCGGGTTCTCTTCAGAAGCCTCCTGAAAGGTATGCCTTGACTTCAGGTTCCTGACTTCAGAACCGTGCTGGAATAAATCTGTGTTGTTTTAAGCCAAATCATGTTGCAATGTATTCCAGAGACCATAGGAAATAATCACTGTCACCCCAGTTCACAGTGGAGGCGTGGATGGGGCCCAGGAGAATTTGGAGCAGGAGCCCAGGGAAGCCCCACGGGAGCCACCACCTCCAGCAGAACTGCAGACAAGCCTCTAGTGGCATAGGGCCCCGCTCAGTCAGGGGGGTCAGCGGCCCTCACTGGCCCCAATCAGTGATCTTCTGGAAGTAATGTTTCCAGCTCTACCTCAGCCATCAAAATCTCCTGCAAGTTTTGCACTTAGCCAAGCTAATCATACAGTATGGAGTTCTTCTAGAAAGGGTCATTCTGAGCCTCAAATAGAAGCAGTAATGCCAAGAGACAGACCATAGCCTCACTCTGGGAGTTTCCTTACAGAGGTGACAGGCCCTACACAGATGCTGGAGTCACCAACTACGGTCAGATTCTGACTCTCAAAAACGAGCAGACCAGCAAGGATTACTGAGCATCCAAGGAAAGCCTTGCACAGAAAAATAAATATCAAACACAAAGTCAGAATCAAAACAGAAAAAGGCAACTTGAAGAAAACAGAGACTGTTCTCAGAGGATAAAAATTATACCACAATTATAAAGACTGAACTCACTGGTTTATTGAGAAGGTTAAGAGAAAATACTGAATCCATTATATATTATTGGTAGGATGCGTTAGATAAATGAACATTCAAAAAGCTAAAAGGAGCTCTTAAAAACTTAAACATCTATCTGAAATGGAAAAGTAAATGAAAGAGGCGGTAAATAAAGCTGAGTTTATAAGTTCAGAAAGAAGAGTTTATAAAAGAATGAAGTGAAAAAATAGGAGATGATTAGGGAATTAGAGCAGAAAGTTCATCATTGAGATCACATGAGTACTAGGAAAAAATACAGAAAATGCAGTAAAGAAAAAAGAAAAGAAACATATCCACAAACTAAATTAAGGACACTTCCAAAACAGAGAACATGAACTTGCAGATTTAAAGGACCTGGTACACAGCTCACTGGGTAATCAGCCCATATCAGGGGACTTGATCTTAAAGCCTCAGGATGGTGGGGGCAAGGAACATTCTAGATGCTCTCAGAGATTTAAAAACAATATCAACAATAGGCCAAATACAATCAGAATTGCTTCGTAATTCTTCATGCCAACCTTAGAAGGTGGAAGAATCCAGAGAAATGTAGGTAAATTATTTCCAACAAATAATTCTATCCAGTCAATCCACCAATCAACAAAAAATAAAGATGTTGTCTGACATGCAAGGTTTAAAATGTCACTCTCCAAGCACCTTTTCTAAGACACTGGAAGGTTTATTTTATCAAAATGAGGGAATAAACAGAGAAAAAGGAAAACATTAAATACGGGGGGAAAAAGCCACTCCAAAGTCCTCTACCAGGGCAGAGAAGGGACAAGCTAGAGAAACTCCTCTGTTTCAGCAGGACTCCAGGCTCAGGACGTCTCCCAGCCAGACTGTTCTCTGAGTGACCAGCTTTCTCAGAAGTAAGCCAAGGAAGAGAAGCCCTTGGCCAGGGCACAAGGGATTCCAGTTCAGATGGCCTGATTATCCCTGGGAGTCCCAGGGCCATCTGTGTAGAATTGCCGAGGGCACGCCATCTCCAGGGATTACAGAGGCCCTCCAGGACTTCTCCAAGGAAAAGGTTGGGGCTGACAGATAACTTGATGTGATTAACTTTGCAAATACTGTGTTGAGAAACTGTTGGAGGTACAAGAAGAATTTATAGGAAGAATCAAGAACACTAGATTTTAAAAGGCAATTTCAGGGGAGAAAAACACAGAAATATTATCAAAATGCAGTATGAAGCTGGTGTTCTGAGTCAGCTTCCAAGTGCCAGCACTTGCATCTCTTTTCAGAGGACTTTCACTAAAGCTTGGGAAGGTCAAGCTGCCTGGCCAGCAGGCTGAAGGGCTGGGGAGGTCACCACTATCGAGTGGACCCTTCAGCAAACGACTGACAGGATATGCCAGCTCTCTCTCCCACCAAAACAGTAAGTGTGCATTCCACACCATCTCCCAGGATCCCTCTCACTGGGTTAAGCTCCAGTTCCCACCCTCCTCCTTTGCCATTTCCTTACTCCACCCCTGGTGTTGCCTGTGCCCCCCCCCCACACACACCAAGTAAACCAATACGTGCTCAGGTCTGCCCCTGGGGATCCCACATATGACAATGTCCAGCTGTGAACAAAATTTCCCTAGGTGCAATCATGCTAACACTGAATATCTACTTAACCAATAATTGGAACACAGTCACATCCGGAGATGAAGAGAAGCAGAAGGGATGGTGGCAGAAGGGATGGTGACGTAAGGGAGTTCAACCCTCATCTGCTATGTAAGAAGTCCATCAGATCATGTCTCAACTGATAAATGAAAAGAGAACAGCATTCAAACATTATGTAAAAGCACAGGGATCTATAAATGCCAGAAGGAGCATCTTAAAGAATCAATGTGCTTGGCTCTAGGAATGGGAGTCAGGAAAATGGAGATGTTGGAATATGAAGTTGTGTATTATGTTATATAAACCCTTGAACGTTGTTTGACATTTAATAGTACTATTATTTTTAATAGCATTACTATTAGCTTGTACCATTATGTATAATTTAATGGAGGGGAAAAATGTGAAAAGAACAAAAATAGGAATGAAAGAAGGATAAAAGGGGAGGGAAGAGAGAAAGGAAGTTTAAGAGGAGAAGGACGCAGGAGGCTAGCTCTTAGAAACCGCAAAACTGCCTCTCTTCAGCCGGCTGTAACTCCTTAACTCCAGGCTTGTGTTAGCTCCTAAGCTAGGAAAATATATTTTAGAGAACAGTGAAGTCATAAAGCATGTCTACGGTAGGAGATAGCTTCAGACAATGAAATGCATCTGCAATTACTCACTGATTGTAAATTACCTCATTAGTGAGCGTTTCTCCTGCTTCCCCTCCCTTGACGTGATTTTTCTTCTGCAACTCTAGAATACAAAAAGTAGCTCAGGCTCCAGATATTGTGTTTCCCTCTACCCTTCAAAGACATTCTCACACCCTTTCTAAGCCAATACCCTCTATGCGTTTGACTAAAGTGCTCATGAAGGCAGAGTTTGTTTTTATGAAACCTACATCATGTGGAAGAGACTAAAAATGAATTAACAAATGAAAATAATGATAAAAGCTGGAAGGAGATGTAAATTGGACATGATCCGGAGCAAGAGCAAGAGGACCTGTCCAGACAGGTTTCTGTCTCTGGGTAACATTTCTGGAGGCCTGGGCACTGAAAGCCAGAGGTCAGGGTGGGAGGTTCCCCCTGTGGGGTCAACCACCCAGAGGAATCACTCAGGAAGAAAACAGGAAGGAGGGGGAGAGCAGCTTCAGAGAGAGGGGGACAGGAAGGGTCAGCTGCTTCACAGCCTAGGCAGGACCCTGTAGCCATGTCCTGAGGCCCCTGATACAACAGAACAGGCTTCCTTCGCAGTCACTCAGGAGGACAGGTGCTGTCTTTGAGTTCATCTTCTAATATTTACATTTAATGTGGAAAAAGGCAATAAAACAAAGCATTTAGTATATTTCCAAAAACTGCAAAACCCCAGAAAGGAGCAGAATGACCACATCTATGTATAACGGCCCTTCATGTTCCATACACTATCCAGTGCAAACCTCTGGCTGCTGGAGGATCTGAAATTGAGGGAGAACTTCCAAGTTCAAGATCATTTCCACAAGCAATACTCCTGACTATAACACCTGTTTCTCAGTCACCTGTCTCTCAGATAGGCGAGATAGTCAACTCTGCTTTCCTACTGAAATTTAAATTTAAATTTCCTGCTGAAATTTAAGGAGCCTTAAATCCCTTTAATTAATTAATTTCTTACTGGCCTCAAGTCTTGTACTTGGGTGACATGAAAGCAGGGTATGATTATAGAAACTTGTCGTGGTTATAATGATTGTAGGCCAGCTAGCTCGGAGCTTGAGCATTCACGCATAATTCTCTATCTCAACTTGTGCTTTGTTTCACAATTTTAGACCCCAGGGATGTGCCAGCAAACTGAATCAATGATACAAAAGCAACACATTTGGAAAAATTATTCATGTTTTCTCAGAGTCAACTACTGGGAATTGATGAGTCACCAACTACAAATTCTCAGTCTCAACAATTAATCCAAAAGAGAGTAAACTCTAACCAAAAGCAAGGACTTCATGAACCTAAAGCCCCAGAGTAGTTGCAGAATCACTGGAGTTCCACCAACCCCTTTCCTAGGGATGAAGTGAAGGAAACTTCTTTCAGGTTTTGCCATTTGCTGTTTGTTAGGGGCCTGGAAGTCCTCTAAGATTTCTGGGACAGGAAGCCCACCTCTAGACTCCTGGCTGAGTCCCCGCCACCCACCTCTGGGTGCCTTGGCAGCAGGGCCCTGGCTTCTACCCTCTAGCAAAGGGAGAGATTTTTCCAATAAGGGAAGAAACGGATCCCATAGGGTTAAAGTGAGCACAGAGCCCTTGGGGACCACAGCAGCCAGCTCAGGAGGCCCCTCCCCGAGAACTGGCCTGAAGCCCGTGGATATAGTGAGAGGATATTTAGAAAGCCAGAAGCACATCTGAGGTTAGCAAAGAGCCTGCACCTGGGGAAAAACAAGATATTCATTAATCTAGGAAAAGCAGCAGGTTGTACAGGAAAGGAAAGTCATCATACCTGGTCTTGAGCAAGCTCAGCTATGGTCACGACCAGGTAGGTACTGCTGAAGACAAAGAAGGGCATACCTGTGCTCCAGGGCAGAGGTGGGACCTTGGTCACACTCCTCCAGGGACACAGGAGGAAGACAGATCCACCCCAGAGCAGAAGCCCTTTTTCAGAGAAGTTCTCCTCAGCTCACCCCTCGGGGCGAAAGAAGGTCCATCGTTTCCATCAGTGTGAACAACCCTGGCTGTTCTCAACCTGTCTCTCATCTCAAACCATGGAAAGAAAACTTGTCATGCTCTTCCTTAAACAGAGTTCCAAGCCTCTTCCTCAGATACACTGTCCAGGGCTGGGCTCTCTCAGAGCCTCTGAGACCCAGAGGTGGGGAACTGGGAGGTAAGCTAGTGCCAACCCCTGACTCTAGGGCATGCCCCTGCTCCCTAGGTGGGCCCTAGTCCCGAAGGGGGCTCAAGCATGCTGTACAGTGGGTTTCTAGGAGCCTTGCCACAAGCAGATGACCAGCCTATAAAGGGAATGTAGACACAGGTAGAAATGGGCCCAGGGGAGGGAGGTCAGAATAGGGCCACATAGTCACAGCTGCAGGTTTTTCTCTGATCCTTTCACTCTTGACTCCAGCCTAGGTCAGGGGAAAGAAAGACCTGGAACCCAACCCAAGTAAGCTGTGTCACTACAGACTAGGCACCACTGAGGCAAGGCAGTGTCCATCTTCCCACCAGCACAGTTACTCCAAGGAGCAGGCACAGATGTCTCCTGTGTCCAGGGCTGCTTGGTGTCTCCTTCAGACTTTGTACCACTGATGTGACAGAAGCGGCCAAAGGGGAAGAGTCACGTCTGGGCAGAGAAGCTCTGTCCAAGGAGGTCCCTCATTAGGCACAGTCACCAGAAAGAATTCTGAATGGGGACAGCATCCTGGAAGGCGGGAACTGAGCACAGGGCCTGCAAATGAGACCCTTTTCCTGTGACGGGAGAGAAGGCTCATCGGGTATGCAAGTGGCCTGGGTTCATGTTCACGCGTTTCCATTTACTAACTGCACAATCAGGAGCAAATCTCCTAACTTCTTGGGGTCTTGTTTTCCTCCTTTCCTAAGACTGGGTAATAGTGGCCACTGTAGCAACAGTGCTCCATGTTGAGTCAAACAAGAACCATACTTTGAGTCACATGTAAAAGCAAGCAAACACCACCAACAAATAGATATGTACATACACATGTCCCCAAGCAAGGCCAAGGGTATCGGAGAGGAGACTTCCTCCCTGAGATCAGAAGGAAGTCTACCCCAGCCTCCAGCCTCCTCACTCTCCTGCATCCGTGGTATGGATGTATTTCAAACATCTCCTTTTTCTAAGTCAAATTTCCAGGGCTTATTAAATACCTTTGAGAACCATGGCCTTTGTCATTTTCCTTGCAATTAGTTGGATTTCCTGCAAATGGCCAGTTGTTTCCGTACTAAATCAAAAGAGACTCACATTGTAAAAGAATAAAAAAGAACATTTTGCTTGCATTAGTTACTGATCGGTGGAGTAATGGCCTACACTTGCTCACAAAAAAAACTAATGGATAATTTTTTAAACAACATTGCCAACCATGCAGTAAGTACTCCGATTTTAGAAAGCATCAAATACTATAGAACAGAATAACTCAGAAGCACTTGATCATCCCTGAAGCTTTTTTTTTATCTATAGCTGGAATTCATTCTCCGTGTGCTTTTGTTTCTATGCAGTCTCTACCAAGCTCCAAGCCCTGTACCTCTCTCTTTTAATAAATGTTTATCCTTTCTGTCGGGGTTGCATAGTCCACCATCGCTTGATTTGCCCCAAAGTCAAAATACTCTCTGATCATCATGCACAGAATTAATCCAGCCTGACAGCACTATTAATGGAGCTTACACAACAGCAAGGGGAGTGCGGGCAGTGGGGCTGGCTGTGGGGTGTGCTCTGACTTCCGCACGTGGGAGGTTGCTCCCTCGCTCTGCAGATAAGCGTTTCTGCCCGCCCTGCAGTACCCATTCCAGATGCCACAGGTCCACGTCACCCTGCCAAATGCATGTCTCCCAGAACATTGTGACCAGTCTGTTTCCAGAACCACAGCAACCTACCCTTGCCTACCCTTGGAGGGAGGAGCAGGCACATTAAATGATGAGCTCCCTTTCATATCAATAATAAGCACCAAAGCTGCTCTGGGCTGGCGCATTTTTAGGATAATAAGAAAATCAGCTTTCTGGTCTCTCCATCTCTGGCACCCAAGTGAGGAAATGGTTGCTGGTTTTTAGTTCATGATAAACTACTGTGGAAATTCAATGACTTTTTAAAAATCTTGCAGAGTGGATGGACTCAACAGGACAGGTGCTTTTGTTGGTTCGTTTGCAGTGCTGGGGACTAAACCCAGGGCTCTGAGCATGCTGGGCAGTCGCTCTACCACTGCACTACACTCCCGGCCCAAGGACAGGTTCTTTTTACTCAGGTCTGCAGAAAGTCATTTTTAAAACTGAGGGAATGGAAATGTTTCCTTTTTAATACCAGTTTCCTGATTATATGTCTCAAAACATAAGGTGACAAGAAGTTTTAATGCATATAAACATTTTTGCAGGTGTTGCTGATGTTAACTTATTTGAGATAGAAAAGCCAAAGTAATGATAATTGTGTCATCTGCATTAACAGCACAACGTCTGGGCTGCAATCTCCACAATTCATCAGAACTGGGGCCAAACCTGCAGCGTCCTTGTGACTCTGCCCCAGCATCGTTCCTTCTCTTGACATAGCCATGCTTGCAGAGTCTGTCTGGCTTGACAGAATGCAGCAGCACCGTCATCCTGGGTTTAAAATGCTATTTTCACACTTTTAGCAAATGGCAGTTGCCAGACCTTGACACTATAATTCTATCTCTACAGCTTGCGTTGCCATTGTCAACAAATGGTTATGATTATACTACTCTGTTCCATCCTACTAAAAGAGAAAATAACCTCCTGGACAAATAAGATTTGAGCCTCCAGGGCATTCACGCAAAAATCTAAAATCTCTTTGCATTGGGGATGCTGAAGGGCAAAGCTCAGCTTTGGGCAAACAGGCCTGGGCCAAACTCCTCCACCACTTCCCAGGAGCCCAGCAGCAACCTCTCCATCCTGAGAGTCCATCTTCTTGTCTAAGAAACAGGAGAGCACTACCAAAGTTGCTCAGAGGTGGGGAGTACCCTTCCAGGAACCACAGGACCACAATGCCATGGGGCACCAAAGCTCAGGGCCTGGCATGAAACAGGCCCTACCAAAAGCCACTGTCCCCATCTTAGCCTTCTCCCCACAGAGAATCTACTCTGCCCTGGCTGAGCAACAATTTTATCATGTTATTCATCCTGGTTTGGTTGAACCTAAGAACCAGACACACAAACACGTCTGGCCTATTTCCAATCATATTCCCATTGCCTAGAAACATTTATGAAAATTTTTGACTCATGAAAAACTTTAATAAAGAAATTTGGGTGCTAGTCCTAGGCTCCCCGGGTGGCTTAGAAATGTGAAGGGCCCATGTTGACACAGGGTCCCGAGGCAGCCTAGAGCAGCCAGCAGTCCTGACCCTCAGGAACTCTTCCTTTTCTACCCACTCTCCTCTCTACAGACACTAGAAAGCTTAATGATTTCAGCAAGCACTCAGCACCTCAGATCATCATGAAGCAGCTGGGGTTGCCATTCTAAGATCATCAAGTTTCAGCCTAAAACAAATAAAACCTTATTGGACTTGGCTAAATTGAGACATTCAAAATAGTCAGTCAATTCCAGTAGTACTTCTGCAGTCCTCTAAGGGCCAGGGGGCCTCACATGTGTACCCACACACCACTACCTGCAAAACGTCCAGAACCTCATGGTGAATCAGGATTAACCATGTGAGATCACCATTTCCCAAGCCCCAGATGGTCCTATGTAATCAATTCCAGTTTACCCAGTATGTCACTGAGTGCCAGCCACCAGACCCTGAGCACCCTGCTCCCCTACAGAAGAAATGTCATCATGTCGCCTCCCTCCTTCACAGATCCCCCAGGGCCCCTGTTCCAGATACCACCAGGCCAGCCATGTGGGCCCTTCTTGCTCCCAGCCCAGCCTGTCGAAAACCCCCAGTCCCCTCCCAGGTGCTGTTACTGGAGCATGCTGGTAGCCCCCTGAGCTCACCCTGCATTTCCTTGCCTTGGGGTCTTCAACTAAACCACTGCAGTGATGCCTGCTGCACTGATGTGGAGTTGCCTTTGTCTCCACTACCTATGGAAGCTGGTTGGTCTTTCTAGATGAACTGAAAGGATGCCAGCTCTCCCGACCTGCCCTGACCCTTCCTGTACATTCCCAAGTCCCTCTTTCTCCATCTCAAGGTTTCCCTGCCTCCTCCTGATCTCTACTTAGCACTCAGTGTGACACATTCTGTCACCTCAACTGAACTCTGGGTGTAAACCCTGTCAAAGAAGAAATGAAATCTGTCCATCTCATGACCCAGTACTAAAGACGGTCCTGGGCACATGGCAGGCAGCCATTAGATGTTGACTGGATTGAGTAACAACTGTGGCCGCAGACCAGCTCGCCATGACCTGTGCCTTTCTCAGGATAAAGGTCAAGGGCATGCTTTGTGTTTGATACCTACCCTTGCCATTTAGTTCTTAGTTACATTCTGCTAGTTACCCATCTTTCCTAGCCTCCCTTTTCTCATCTCAAAACTAGGCTAAATAAATGAGTTACTACAATGATTAAATGAGGTAATGTATAAGCCAGTGCCTGTCATAGAAGAGGCACTAAAAAATGAGAACAATTATAATTTTACCAATTTTAAAATAATTGTGAGTACCTGTCGCACAATTAACTCTTGGTTAACAGGTTTAAAGAGTGTAATGCTGGAAGCAGACACAATAGACATTTCCAAGGAGGCCTGAACAGTCAGAAAGACATTTTAAGATGCTGCCCTGGTGAGCCTCCATCTGTGTGTTTGATGCAAACACATTCACACCTATCTCCAGGTGACAAGAATAAATATTTAAACATTTCTTTCTCTGGGAAGACATGACTGGATCTGAGCCTTTAAGAAATTAGAATGTTTTCTCGACCATGCAGTGGAGCCTGTCAAAGAACCTCATGCTGTTGTCATTCAGGACTATGGCGGCAGTTTCCCGAGTCTATGCAGCCTGTTGTTGGACTCAGAATTTAGACTGATGCCCTTCCCTGAGGTCATAAGTGGGCCTGCGACCCCTGACCTGAGCTGATGAGTCTCTCCATCTCCCCAAATCGGAGGAATGACAAGTTTAATGACCTTGATTTTTAATGAAGTTTCATTTTTTTTTTTGTCTTTGGTGGCAAAACAGTCCAGTTTTCTTTAGTCACATAACACTTCTAATACCAGATGTGTAGGTTTCCACAGCAAGCAATTCTTTAGTTCTCTCAGGATACCAGCTGGGTGACATTGACTGCCTGGAGTTAGCAAAGACCCCACAGGTTTAGCGCTCAGCCTCACAAGACTACCCCAACCTCAGATGCCAACACCAAGATCTAGTTCCCCAGTTCCCCAGGCTTCGACCCAATGTGGCTGCCACTCGGGCTCCCACCACCCTCTCCTCAGGCTCAGAAATTTGCTATCACAGCTCACAGAGCTCAGAAAACACTGGCTTATGTTTACTGACTTATTAAAGAAGATAAATGGACAGCCAGATGAAGAGGCACAGGAGCAGTCTCTTGGCCGTGGGTAAGTAAACTAACTTTTTTTCATTATTACATCATATGTTTTGATTTTCATGGGACATGATATGATTGCAAGGCAAAGTGTTTTTCAAATGCCTTTTACATACAGTGCTGAATTGATCACCCATGGGGGTATTGGGGGGTGTCGGCATGACACCTGGGGTTATTAAGCAGAGGGAGCAATTTTAGAACTGAGTCAGCTACATTAGGGCTGAAAGGCTTCCAGACCTTCTGACAAGACCCAGAGCAGGCAACAGCTGATCACCCATGGCATTGACCATATATCTAAAAAATAATGCATGTTTGCATTTTACAAAGACAAGTCTTTGCAAACAATTACTCAAGAAATCAGAAAGTAACGATTCGCTGGAAAGCTGCAGGTGCGCTAGCAAAGCCTGAGACAGTTTCTAGTCAGTAATTCATTTTGTGACTCTGCTGGTTCGCCGGCTCTGATTTATGGCCCTCAAAATAAGGTTTTGGTTTTTGGTTTTCTGAGTGTGGTTTCAGCTGCTCTAGTTTGCTGCTTATTCCTGATGAATCTGTGCTGTCCTCATGGTATAGGTGAGAGGTGCACTGTGGCACCCCTTTCTCCCTGCCACCCACATCGGTGACCATCTGAGGTCTTTTGACATCAAAGAAGCTGACAGCTGGGGCTTTAAGATAATTCACAGAGGAATTGCACTCTCTTCTTTGCAGTCTTTGAAATCTCCACTTTGCCCTTGTTGGTTCTTCTTCCTGGACCCAACCCTGGGGAGCAGCCTGCTCTGAGGAAGACACCCACGTCCTCTTGGAGCAGGCAAAGAATAAAGGGAAGCTGAAAAGGGAAGGGGAGTTTCTGGCAGGGCAGCTTACAGCCCAGAGAGAAGAGCAGGCCCCAGGCACAGGCAGCTGCCAAGGCGATTTGTAAGGCCCTGCGGGAGCAAAAGAGCACAGGGTCCAGCCTCAGCACCACCACTTCCTCCTGTGAGTTAGGACATCTCTGGACTGGGTGTGGTGACAGCAGGTGCCATTTTAGTTATCAAGATGCTCTGAGCACAGTGCCAGGCTCATGAAGGTGCTCAATAATTGCCTTTTGTATCATGCAAATGCTGTGTAAACACTGGGCTTTACAGCTGCCTGTGGGGAACAAACCTCTGCAGCTCTAGTCCTCAGACCTCCAGAGAGCAGAAAAGAGCCTGAGGAGAAGGGCCCAGATTTCCTTATCACCAACATAGCTCAGGGCTGTGTACCAGGACACCCAGAATTTAGCTCTCATAATCCACGTACATATAGACCAAGACTGAACTCTGTTCCCCAAATAGAATGGAGGCTTGATCAGCTCTACAAAGCAGGAATAGGTCCAAACAAGCAAGGAAAGCAGAAGGTTCCAGCTCCAGAGCCACCCACCCCAGCTTACCAGGGGCCTCAGCCTATGCCTGTTGCACTCCAATCCAACAACCAACACGACCTGGCAGTCCTGCGACATGGTGATGTGTGCAGAAAGGGAATCAGCTCAAGCGACTAACAATTCAGCAGAAAAAGCAACGAGGTCATGTTTTTAAGAAAGTGTTCAAGGAACTTTCTCCAATGTGCACTGTGGTTGGGTGGTGGGAAACTGACTCTCACCATCTGTTTGAGGGGCTGGTCTGCCTGACACCCCTGATGGAGGCTCACTGGGCCAAGAACAGGTGCACAAGAGGTTGAAGGCATTGACCTGGACAACAGAGCAAACACCTGGGATGAACCTGACAGACTCACAGACACGTTCGTCACATAGCCTAGTTCCTTATCTTCCATGCCACGCTGATGCTTCACAGACAACCTGAGTGCTGTTTGCATGTGGCCTGGTTTGGAACGTTTGCACACACGGATTCCAGGAAGCACGAACTGAAATGCATGTAGTCTCCATGTGGTCTGGGAATTCAAGACCATGACATCTGTCACGGATGTTTAGGAAATGTTTGGACAGTCTTTCTTCTCCTCAGAGAGTTCTTTCTTGTACTGAGATTCATCAACATGGGTGTCCTGAACACATGAATGACAGTAGGCTGTTTTCCATTAAGATGGGGCTAGAACACCTGCCTGTAACGTATTTCTGTTACTGTGTCTTCTAGAAAACTGTACACTAACACAGTTATCCTACAACTGAGCGTTCTCAGTACTTCTGATAGTTGCCTCCAGTTGGCATGGATTGGGTTTGGTTACAAACCTCTGGTTTGCCCTGTGGGGTTAGCTTGCCTACAGCCAGAGCGCTGGCTGGTCAGTGACTTTGCAGGCCAGGCTGCTCAGACAGCTGACTCCCGCCCTGGCTGCTCTCCACCTGGGATTCAGGTCCTGGGCCTGAGTGAGTGCTTTTCCCTTATCACCCTAAATCTGCACACCACACCTAGGTATGACTCGGGATGCAGCCCTCCCCGCCTGGGCAGGGACATTTGTAGCCAGGCTGTTCCCGACTCAGAGGGTTCTGGGAAACTTAAAAGCTCTTAATGAACAGGCTCCCCTCCCTCCTCCCTGCTAGTCTCACAAGACGTCGTTATTTTTAACTCCACATTGCTACAGCTGCACTTTAGAGGAAGCCAAGCTGAGACAGAGTGCAGCCCTGTTCGTAGGGCGGAGAGAAAGGAAAGACGTTGGGAGAGGAGTCAGGAAGATTCTCAGAGAAGTGGGGCCAGAGCCTCAGGACCAGGAGCTTTGGATGAGCAGCCCATTTCTAGACGGGTGTAGGAGGGGACACTCCTGGCTCTGACTAGGGAGTGAGATTCAGCTCAGGAGTTCTAAGGAAACTGGACATTTCTTTAACCAGTGCTTGACAAAGCCTTAAAAATCACCATGAATTTCCAGTGACTTAAACCAAACCTCCAAGGTAAACTCATTATCCCTCCCACTTTGAAGTTTGAAGTACAACTACGGTCTGTATTATTTTAGGACATTTATACTTAAGGAAATTCCAAGGTCCAAGGTAGATAAGTTGTTTGGGACTTTTTTTTTTTTTTTTTTTTGTACCAGGGATTGAAATCAGGGTCACTCATCCACTGAGCCACATCCCCAGCCCTATTTTTGTATTTTGTATAGAGACAGGGTCTCATTGAGTTGCTAAGCACTTCGCCTTTGCTGAGGCTGTCTTTGAACTCGTGATTCTCCTGACTCAGCCTCCAAGCCACTAGGATTACAGGCATGCACCACTGCACCCAGCTGTGGCTCTCTTTGATGGAGGTTTTAGCCTCATTTCACTCAAATCAATGTACTTGCTTTGCTCTCATTGTCTTCCTCCTCAGCAGAAATGGTTCCAGTTATCAACCTTCCCCTGAGCAAGCCCGTGTTACCCTGTGTAGGGTACCCTGGGGTTTTGCAACGGGCAGAGCACTTAAAGCCTGAGGAAGCCCTCAACCAACCCCTCCCTAGCCTTCTTAGTCATTTCCTGTGGACACAGCTAACATGGTCCTGCTCTTCCACAAACAGCTTTAAAAGACAGTATTTCATGTTGCAGGATGAAAGTATTGTTCATGTTCAATTTTTCTATTTCTGAAATATATATGTATTGCTTGGGTTTCCAACAGAAAACAGATGGCACACTCAAATTAGGCAATTCAAGCAGGTTTATTTGCAAAAGTGTAGAAGAATCTTAAGGGATGCAGCAGTAACCCAGGGTGAGTGGCAACAGTGAGGAGGGATCAGTTTCCAGAATTGGGGGCCCAGAGGTCCTATAGAGAAGGCTACCCTGAATCCATTGTCAAGGATTAACTGCATTTGTACCCCCATTCAGGGAGTATCAAGGACACAAATATCCCATCTCAACCCTCCACTTTCCCATCCTACCTTCTTCTGAGCTTCTACTGACCAAACCAAACATAAGGCTCCCCTTGGCTTCGGCCATACAAGTCTTATCTCCTAGGGCAGAACAGGGTAGGAGGAGAGCAGATCTGGTGAAACAAGTAGAAGATAACTCATACAAAATATTTTATTTTTTTAAATCCTAATTTAACACTTTATTTCACCTTAAGGAGATGCAAATTCACAATTTGAATTTCTCAATGCCCAGTGCCTTCCAAAAAAAGAAAATGTCAGGTCCTGCAAATTCTTTCACATGCTCCTTATTTAAAAAAAAAAATCAGTGAGAAATATAAATTTCTTGATTTTTCCTCTTGCATAAGTCCTTTTTTTTGACACATTTATACTTTGTCCAAGAAATAAAATACAAAGGATTGAAAGCCAAAGATATCAGAGGGAAGCACTGCCATTCATATAGCCAAGCTGAAAGCACTTAGGAAAAACTGCAGCCCTGGTCCCTTCCCATCTTTTCAGTTATTATACAGCTATTATGTTCCCAGTATCCTGTAATATTCTGAGATGCAAAAATAAATGTAAACAAATGAATCTTATCTGTGTTGGTTTACTCAAAAGAATGTTAACTAGTTAGTTAGCTCATTAATCTTTGTCTGTTTCTGATTCAGAAAAGCTGGCCCAGAAGATAGAAAGAGCTCAGTCTTGGCCTCATTTGGGCTCTTGCTGATGTTTCCAGCTTCCTCCTCTCAGGTGTTCTTCCTCAAAGTGCTTGTTTTGGATCCTCTGGAAGGTCATCTTTGTGGCAGGGGGATGGCTATAGGAATGCCAGCCTCATTCCATCATACCACCTAAACCCAGAAGGGAAGTGACCTGTCTGTGTCACCACCACAGTAATTTGGGTTCACTCCAATTGGACATCCTTGAATCTGTCACTGGAGCCAGCAGAGGCTACTCAGATCAACTGGAGTCAAGGACAGTCCAACATTCAGGTTCAGTGTGAGGCCAATCCAGTCCCACAGCCTGCAAACAGAAGAGGGACAGGTCACCAAGGGACAATCTAAGAAATGTTGGTCAAAGAAAGAAAAAGCAACCACTTCAAAATAAAAATATGTATGAATTCTATAGAAGCCAAAAATATGGGCTTGATAAACTCTCCCAAACTGCTAGGTTTGTTTGGGACTCTTGAAGGAGGAAAGGCATTTTAGTAAAAAGGAGCAGGTGACCTCTGCAAATAAAATAACACACACAAATGCAGAGAGACATGAAAGCACATGGTGTGACCTAGGAGCAATGGGATGAGCAGCTTAGCTGGATCACAAGCCTGGGGAATGCTTCAGATTGCAAAGATAATAGTTCCACTTTATATACAGTGGCAAAGATTCCATGTCTTACCTTGAAAAGCATCAAAGCTCCTAGTCAGATATGTAACATTGAAAGAGAAAGTAGGGAATTCAGTGCTTAGGGGAGGCAAGGGTCTAAAATCCATGGATCTCATCAGTGACCACTGAATCCATAGGCAAGAAATGGCGTTCAGTGGACAGGAAGGAAATGAACTTGGGGAAGGACATGAGGTGCTAGAGCCAATGGAATCTGACCATCAGTTGGAATGAACAACATGCGATGGATATAAAAGAGATGATAATGAGTTTGAGCTATCCAGGTACTACAAGGATGTTCCAGGTGCTTCTGCTGTTCACCTTATGTTCTTCATGCAGATTCTCTTTTATATTATTATTATATCATCAACTTCTATTACATTTGAAGATTCCACTGACTTATTTGACAAAGAATTACACAAAGAAAATGAAGTAGTGAAATAATTATAGGTGAAATCAATCCACAAAATATTTTGGTTTAAATTTAAATAACCAAAAATTCATACCAAGGTGAGTTTAAAATTTTTTTAAATTTCCTGAGTATCCAAGCAATGAATAGACATAAAATTTTTATAACTCAATCTACAAAAATTTTGCTACAGAAATAAGCCTTGGAATTTTGCCTTCCCTTTGAAAATATTCCTTCTAGGAATCCCTGGTCTATCTCAGAGTTGGCAAACAGAAGAGTTCAAAGTTCTTTTTATGATGATCTTTTTAAATAATTTACAAAAGCCATTTAAATATACAATTATCAATTGCCTAGACATTTAAGATATATATATAATTTTGTTGTTGTACATATTGGCTAACTGGCTCAAACATTTTCTCTTTTGTCTAAATACCATAAACTGAAAACTCAAAAAAAAATCAATTGACATCCATTTCTAAGAGACCAACCTAGCTGCTTCTAACTTAGCTTCTCCTTTATTTCTGCCCAAATAGATGAGGGTAGAGAATTTATTCCAGTTTCAAATGAGAGAATTATGTCTTGAACATGCTAGCAACTTGGAGAACATCTATAAGATTTTTAAAAGAGCCTATCAAACCCTCAGTGTTGGCGTTATAGGGATTACCCCTCTGGGACTTAGTGAATGGGACCCTGTGCCAACCTGTAGAGGAGTCAGGAGACCTGGACAAAGGGAGATGGACAGCAGCTGGTGAGGGAGAAAGTCACCCCTGAAAATACAGTCATGAGTGAGGTTGGCAGGAAGACTGTGCTCAGCCAGCTTATGAATGTGATCACACAATGGAAAGCCAGCTTTGAACAGGGAAAGCTTTCAGCCATACAGCTTAACTAAAGAAGAGCTCTCTCCTGCTCCCACTGACTCCTTGCTTCCACTCTAAACTCTTCCTTTCACCCTTTGCTCAGAACTGAAATACTGGAGAAAGACCCATAGAAGTTGTCTGTGCCTACCCACCATCCTGGTGGTGAGCAAAAAGAGTCCCCACACCAACAAAGCACGAGCAGAGACCTGTCATTAAATATGTGAGGACTCTGCAGTTAACTCAATGTTCCTTATGAGAGAGACTGGCAATAAATTTTAGAAAACCTCTAATTTATTTTTTCAGTAAGATTTGAAAAAGATATTGGATTTAATATGGACACAGTCTGGATTGGAAAAAAATACTTTCAACTAAAAACTAAAATTACTGAATTTAAACATGGAGCAGCAGCAAATAGCCTTTGAGTACCAGAAAATAAACCACAGCTTGAAGTCAGTATCTAGTCACTCTCCCCAGAAGAAAATGATGAGACCATCTTCAGTAAGGCTTGCTTACTCTGAGCATTCTGCTAGTGATCACAACAGTGCCAGCCCTGCAGTATTATTTTAGGCATTATTATTATTCACATTTACAGTTGAGGATAGTGGTCAAGTGTGTTACCACGGCACATTCTTGGTGGCATGGTTGTGGGCTGTTTTAAGCCCAGTTCTGTTACTTGAGAACTATGATCTCAAAATTTCAGGAGGCAGTCCTACAGGTCATCAAGAGATGGACAGCATTTCTATGCTATCCAAATTACTCTAGAGCAGGACCTGCGGTCTATTCCTATAAAGGGCCATAGAATAAGTTATTTTCAACCTGTCAGAGCTACTCAGATCTATCCTTGCCCAGAAAGTGGCCAGAGACCATATGATGCAGGGGGCCAGAGACCATACGATGCAGTTCTCGCAGCAGAACTTCCTCTGTCACAGTGTAACTGACCTGGAGGAAAGAAAACCCAACTTCAGCTCCCCCTGGCCATCCTGCTGAACCCAAAGCCGGCAGAGCTGAGAGGCACCTGTGAAGGTCACAGCTCAGGGGCACAGGATCACTAAGATTGGGCCCTAAGCCCAGGACCAAGGAATGCTTCCAACCCATCTCACTGGGCGCCTATTCACAGCAGCCCGTTGTACCCAGCAGGCCAGTCCACCTTTGAACAAAACATCACAAGGCCTACCAAGGTCGAAAGGCAGCCTGAAAACCTGCAGCCAGTCAGACAAGACAGGAGTGCTCCATTACCAAGTCAAGAACTGAGAATGCCTGGTACATCTCTAGGGTCATGTGAAGACTCAAATGGCAAAGGCAGGAAGAGACAAAGGGGCCGGGGAACGGGGAGGCAGAAGACAGGGAGACAGGGAGGCAGGGAGGCAGGAGTAATTCTAAACAGAACCAACAGGTGCAGGCGGAGAGCGAGGCGGGCGGTGCAGGGGTCTGGGGGCCAGGCGGACACCCTGAGCACCCATTGACTGCCCACGGGCTGGCCCAGGCTGGGAGGACCGGGCAGCCTCTCCCCGCCTTGCGGCCTCAAGGTGGCGGTGATCGGTCAATCCCGGACCCCGTGGCTGCCAGGCCTCCGGGTCTAATCCTGGCCATCCCAGCCGAAGCTGCGGCTGAGGTCAGGGAGCCAAAGGGACTTCGAAGCCCAAGAAGGTGAGGAGAATCCCGAAAGCTCAGCCACGCGTTAGATAACGGAGCCTCACAACAGAACCCTGGTGACCGCTCTGTGCCCGCTCCACTAGATCGCACGTCGTCGGAGGAGATCTCACCTTGTTCCGAGAGTCCTGTGAGACCACACCTCCACCCACGAGACCTCACCTAGACCCACGAGACCTCACCTAGTCCCATGAGACCTCACCTAGTCCCGCGAGACCTCGCCCAATCCCGCGAGATTGCACGTGGTCCCGTGAGCCGGCATCTAGTCAACACAAGGCAAACAAAGGCTTTAGCCGCCCTGGAAGGCGAGCAAAGTCGGGGCAACGACGGGTAGAGTGTTTGGCGACCCTATGGCCGTTGGTGTTCCTTCTACTGAAGAGGGAACCAGCGGAGGACGTACCACTCTGGACCAGAGCCCACCAGTCCTTGGGCGAGTTCTGGCTGGAGGCTGGGCGTGTGTTGGGAACCTGTCCCCAACCGCTGGACAGTTAGGACCTGGCCTCGTCTGGACGGTCCAAGATCAAGGGCTCGTGAGACAGGAACCGCGGCCCGTTTGTTCTGAAAAGTCAGAAACGTCCCCTGGTGACTGAATGGAGCTGTTGGACCCCACCAGGGGCTGCGCTGCCCGCTTGGCTCAGCGGGCTGGAAGGAGGAGAGGACGCCGCCCCAGGGGGAGTGACATACCCAGGCTGGTTTTCCTATCTGACCACAGTTTTGGGTGCACATTTTATATCACTACGGTGGGAATAGTTGAAGATGCTAAGCACGTTTCTGAGACATTAGTCCTTCTAGATGTGCAAAGTGCACGAAATCTAGTAACAGTAGAGGCTGTGAGTAAAGCATGGTGTTGATGAAATGCCAGAGATGGAAAGCACTGGACAGAAATGAAGGGTGCCTTTGATGGACTCGTTAGTAGACTGGGTGTAGATAAGGAAGGAATCTGAGCTTGAGGATTCCTAAGTCTGAAAGAGAATAAAAGAAAAAACTACTAGAAAACAGTGTAATTAAGAACTGTGGAACAACTATAAATGATGTAACAAACATCATAGTAGTACAAAGAGGAGAATATACACAGGAACAGAAAAATTATTTGAAGCAATGATGGCTTAGAACTTACCCAAAATTAATGTCTGGCTTCAAACCACAGATCCAGGAAACTCAAAGAACACCTAGCAAGACAATTGCAGAAATAAAATAAAACTACCCCTACACATAGATTCAAATAGAGGAAAATAAAAAAAATAAAACATAAGTATTGAAAGAAGCCAGAGGAATTTTACCTATAGAGGAGTAAAGTTAAAATTCCATCTGACTTTTCATAAACCATGCAAGCAGTGAGAGTGAAGAAGATAGTGTTGAGAGAAAAGAAAAGAGGAGGGGGGGAGGCCTGATCAATCTATAATTCTTCATCCAGTGAAACTATCCTTCAAAACTGAAGAAGAAACAAAGCATTTCTCCAAGAAGCAGAAATTGAAAAAAAATTTTATGCCAGTAGACCTGTTTATCAAGGAATGTTAAAAGTTCTTCAGAAATAAGGAAAATAATATAGTTCAGAAACTTTGATCTACATAAGGAAAGAGTGCCTCAGAAAATTAGTGAATAAGTGAGATAAAATTAAAATTTCATTTTTAATATCCTTTATTAACTAGTAAAAAGTTTGTTGAAAACAGTAATAGCATCAATATTTTCAACTACAGATATGCTTATGTACAAATGAAATGAGTGACGGTAGTAATAATGGTCAGAAAAGAGGAATTAGGAATATTTTCTTATTGGAATGTAGATAGCACTACTTTTGAAACCTTATAATGTCATTTGAAAGTAAGAAATAGAAATAAATATAATTGATAAGAGAGAAAACAATTATATAAAATGCTTAATTAAAACCAAAACAAGCAAAAAAAAAAGTGAAAGACTAAGCAATGGACAAGAACAATGAGTAGAAAACAGTGACAGGTTTGGCATATGTGAATCCAACTATATCAATAATTACTTGGATGGTCTAATAGATTAAAGACATAGATTGTTAACAAAGAGATACCCAACTATATACATGAAATTCCTTTTAATATAAAGGCATACACAGATTAACAGTAAAGGGATGGAGAAAAATATACTATGCTAACACTGATCAAAAGGAAGCAGGAGAAACTATATCAACTTCAGACAACATAGATATCAAAGCAGTTTATTAGAGATAAAGAGGGACATTACATATGACAAATGTGTCAGTTCTCCAAGAAGTTGTTAACAGCCCTTAATGGGTATGCACTGAAAAATTAATGTGAAAATTTAAGAGGCAAAAACTGATTGAAATGTAAGGAAAATTAGATAAGTCTATATACTTGGAAATTTTAATATTCCTCTATTAAAAAGCAGGCAGAAAAGCAGTATGGACATGCTTAAATTCAACAGTAGCATCAATCAACTGATATAATTGACATTTGGGGACCAGGTATCAATAGCAGAACACACATTCTTCTCAAGCTCACAAGGAACCAATATAGAGCATGTTTTAAACATCTTGATTTAAAATAATGGACATCACACAGTGTCTACTTTCAGACAACAATAGAATTAAACTAGAAATGATTTTTTTAAAGCAGAAATCCTCAAATACTAGTAGATTCAAAAACTCACTGCAGGACTGGGAGTGTAGCTTAGTGTAGAGCACTTGTCTAGTATGCTTAGGGCCCTGGGTTCAGTCCCCAATACCAGAAAAAAAAAAAAATCTAACACATGGGTAAATTTTTAAATATTTTGAATATTTTAAAATATAACAAAGTAAAATTGGTGGGAAGCAGTGAATGCAATGGTAAGAGGAAAATTTATAGCTTTAAATGCACATAAATCGAAAAGGCATAAGCTTCCATGCTAGGAAATTTGGGGATGGAAGAGAGCAAATTCAATCCAAAGTAAGCAGATGCAAATAAATTATAACTAAAAATAAGAGTAAAAAAGATCAATGAAATTGAAATTATAAAATCAGCAGAGAAAACCAACGAAACAAATTTGATCTCTAGATCCAATGTAATAACAATAAAAAATGCCAGTAAATTATTCTGTGGATGTCAATAAACTGATTCTATAATTTATATGAATAGGCAAAGACACAATAGCCAACACAACATTGAAAGAGAAGAACAAAGTTGGAGGACTGTCTTCAACTATAAAACTATTGTAGACAAGACTGTGGTATTTGTGAAGGAATGGTCAAATAATCAGTGGAACAGAACAGAAAGCCAATGTATGTTTCTAATAAATGGTGCTGAAAGAACTGCACATCCATCTGCAGAAAATAAAAACAATTTAAGACACAAATCTTTGGACCTTCATAAAAATTAACTCAAAATGGACCACAGAACTGAATGTAAAATGCAAAGTGATAACACTTTCTATAACTTTAAAATAATATAGGAGAAAATCAAGATGACCTCAGTGATGACTTTTTATATTTAACACCAAATGCATGATCCATTAAAGAAACAATTAAAAATTGTCAGTTTTTCAAAAAGCAATATCAAGAAAAAGAATACAAGTCACAAACAGAATTTATTTTTGTGAAAGACACATTTGATAAACAACTTATCTAAAATATACAAAGAACTCTTAATAAGAAACAACCTGATTTTAGAAATGGTAAAACATCTAGATATCTCCCCTATGAAGATATACAGATGGCAATTAAGCATAATAAAAGATGTTGAATATCACATATCACTAGAAATCTAGCTGTAACAACAATGAGATACCACTGCACATACAATGGCAAAAATCCAAAACGGTGACCACATCAAATGTGGGCAAGAATGTGAAGCACAGGAACTCTTATTCATTGCTATAGTGGGAATATAAAATGGCACAGCCACCTTGAAAGACAGTTTGGCAATTACTGATAAAACTAAAGATCCTATTTCCATGTGATTCAACATCATGCTTCTTGGTACTTATTTAAATGAATTGAAAACATGTCTACATAATAACCTGCGCATGGATGTTTATAGAACCTTTATTGGTAATTGGAAGAACATGGAAGCAACCAGGTTGCCCATCAGTATATGAGTGGATAAACAAACTGTGGTACATCCAGACAATGAAATAGAATTCAATTTTTAAAATACATAAGCTATCAAGCCATGAAAAGACATGTAATAAACTTAAATGCATATTACTAAGTTGAAAGAAGCTAATCTAAAAGGTTACATGTTATACGACTCCAACTTAAAAGGCAAAACTATATATAGTTAAAAAATTAATGGTTTCTAACAGAGTAAGAAGATATGGAGAAATAGTAATGTGCACATTATTAGGGATTTTGAATGAACATCAAGAGTGTTCGTCAATTATATATGTACTACTTTTTTTTGTGGGATATAGGTAATGACCTGTGTAAGAGGAGAGGCAGGACAAAGAATTTTCTGTGCAATTCCTCAAATTTTGCTAAAGTTTAATAGTGAAAATAATGAACAGGCCATAAATAGACTGTAGAATAAATTTATATATCCTAATATATGTGTAAATAAAAGCCATAAAAAGTCAGGGAGATAGGAAAATACTTGGAGAAATAATGGAATGACTGGAAATTTTACAATTTGATAAAACTATAATCCCACAGATCCAAAGAAGGTCAATGAACTCCAAACCCTAGAAACTTGAAGAAAGCTATGCCAAGGCACATCCTAATGAAAGTGCTCAAAAATAGTGATAAGGAGAAAATGTATAAAAGCAGTCAGAGGGATCAGAGGAAACACTGCATTCAAAGGAAACAATACAAGAATGACTATAGACTTCTTGTGGGAAGCAATGAAAGAAGACAGTGGGTGCACAGCAGGAGAAGACTTCTATCTATAATTCTAAGTGAGGTAAAAATCTCTCCCCAAAACAGGCAAAAATGAAAATGTCTTCAAATATAAAAGAACTGAAATAATTTATAATCATCAGATCTACACCACCAAAATGTTAACAGAAGCATCTCAACCGGAAAACAGCAACAGACAAAAACCTGATTCTACACAAAGGAATGGCAGGCATCTGAGATCAGAACTGTATACTATATTATCAGGTTGTAGGAGAGCATTTCAAACTTAAAAGGGTCAATTCATTACAAGATATAACAAACCTAAATATTTATGTACTTAGTAACAGAGCTTCAAATTACATGAAGCAAAACTGACAGACTTTCAGGGGAAAACAGACAAATCACAATTGTACTTAGAATACTCTTTCAATAATTGATAAAACAGAGAAAATCAGTAATAATATGCAGGACTTGAATAGCACTATCAATCAACCTATCATAGATAGTTCTACCTAATGACAGCAAAAAAATAAAACATTCTTTTCAGGTGCTCAAGGGAAAAAAATAGATCATATTCTGGGCCATAAAGGCTCAATAAACTTTGAAAAATTCAAATCATATAAAATATATTGTCTAAACCCATAGGAATTAAATTAAAAATAATGAAGCTCTGTGGAAACCTTCAAAGACTTGGATAAGAATGCCGGAGCAACATGAAACTAGCTGACACCCATGAAACGGTGAATACACAGGTTGTGTAGGTCCTGTGATGAGCAGAGTACCACTCCTCATAGAATAAACTCACCCTAAACACAGGGATGTGGGTGAATCATGAAGTCATTAAGCTGAGTCAAAGAAGCCAGACCAAAAAGAGTATACATTGTGTGTTTCCACTTATACAAAAAGTTTTAGAAAGAGCAAGCTAATTGTAATAGCACAAAGATCAGTGGTCACCTGGGGATGGAGAAGTGGGATGGAGAGGGATATTCCAAAGGAACAACATCCTTCCTAACAAACTGAAAAACTTTGGGTGTCCTCAGCTGGAGATTAAGACGGCTGGAGGGTGAGAGTTCTCCATCAGGTCAGACTCGGGTACTTGTTCATGGCTTGCCTTTGACACACCTGGGACTGTGTTTTTTGCCCCTTTTATTCATGGAGAAAGCACTAATGGAGTCAGATGAAACCCAGGCAAATTGAGAAAGAGGAAAATGCCGCAAAAGCAAATTCTGTGGACAGCTGGTAGGTCTTCATTTAGGTTTATATTAGTGGGACTAAAAAACCTTTTTTCAAAAAGTGTTTTTCCAGAATGTAGGACTATGTAACAATATATATCACTCTTATGTATTATTATAAGCCATAATAAATTTTTAAAATATTTTTTATTAGTTGTTGTTGGATTTTATTTATTTTTTTATGTGGTGCTGAGAATCGAACCCAATGCCTCACACATGCTAGGCAAGTACTGTACCACAGCACCTCCCAAGACATTTTTTGAGCAACATGAGCCAGATGTTAACTGTGGCTGAACATTAAAACATTGGTGAAAATGTTAGCCACAACCCCAGCCCAAAGCCATAACAAATTAAAGTGTTTTTCAAATCATTTCCCTTAACTGAAAGTTTGTGTACATTTTGTCAACCTCTGATGGAGCCTCTCTTGGACCTTTCCTCACTTTATAACTCATTTTGTGTTTCTAAACTGGGTTCATAGAAACCAGAGAATTGTGCATACTTTTACTGACAGAGGCTTGCAGAGCCAACTGTCAGGGAGCACTTTCAATATCCATGCAAGGAAGCCTTCCTGTGGAGTCATATTCAGGTAAGACGCACGTCGTGACACAGAAACAATGCCACTGGTGTGAAAAGGAAATCGCCCTGGTATGGGGGTCACTTTCTTTGCCAGATCAGAGGACTAGGGCCCCCAGTGACAGTTCACAAAGTGCCAACGCGCTGTCGTTTGCAAATCACGGATCTCTTGTAGGACTATTGAATGGCAAGACAAGCCCTCATTGGACCAGCTGTTGTCCAAATCCTCTCCTTGATCTGGTGCTTGGAGGTGCCTCCTGTATGATCCAACCGGTTGGTATTCATTCCTGCAAGAGAACCCATCTTTTCCTCAAACCCCAGCAAGGACAGAAATACTCAAGTTAGGACCTCTGCCCCACACTGGAGGACAGGCCTGCTTCTATATTACCTCTGTTCACATGTGCTGATGGTTAAAACCATCCTGAAAATGCTGACATCCCATCAGCCAGCCCTTACCACAGCCCTGAAATTTCAGCAGAGTGGGTCATCGTCCCCATTTTGCAGATGAGAAAACAACTAAGGAGACTTATCCATCTGCCTTCAGTCTCATCAGAAGATTACAGATATCTAATTATTTGACAAATGCTAACTACTTTTAAAAATTCATGTTTGTGCTTTATAAGTGGCTATATTTAGAAACAAGCTAACCAGGTACTGGGGCACATGCCTGTGGTCCCAGCTATTTGGGGAAATGAGGCAGGAAGACTACTTGAGCCCCTGAGTTCAAGGCCAGTCTGGGCAGCAAAGCAAGATTCTATCTCCTGTCTCAAAAAAAGGGACTAAATCGATTCTCTTTCCTACTTTTTGAAGTTTCTAATGTTTCTGAACTATGTGAGAATCTCAATGACTAGAAATGAAGTAAGAAGTTATATTTGAAGCTAAGTTGTGTTTAACACAGAATGAGAAAATTTCCATCTTCTGGTCCAGGAGGGACCAAGTACAGGGCCAGGTGCTGGGAGACAGGACAGGTTCCACGAAATGCATTTGTGGGTGATTTTATTACTGTGCAAACTTCAGGCAGTGGCATATCAAGAGACCACCTAGGCATACAGTCTGTGCTACCTTTGACTGTCCTTCAGGGACTTTCCTTGAAGAACCAGTAGCAGCACTGTGGGGAGGCAGAAGGGGGAACCACAGCACCTCCTAAGACATTTTTGACTAGTGAGTAACATGATTCAGATGTTAATTGTGGCTGAACATAAAAATATTGGTTAAAATATTAGCATATTTATATATAATTCCCTGAAATAAACATTTTTAAATTATTGCTTTAATCGTTGCTTTTGGCTTAATATTTGGTTAAATGCTACACCTGTCAAAAAGACTTCTTCAGGACTGGGACTGTAGCTCAGTGGTAGAGTGCTTGCCTCACATGTGTGAGGCACTGGGTTCAATCATCAGCACCACATAAAAATAAATAAAGCTGTTGTGTCCATCTACAACTAAAATATTTTTCAAAGAAAAGTCTCCTTCAGTTCAACATTATCAGAATCCAAAGGAGATTTGATTGGTGAATTATTTTGTAAAAACACAATAGTTCCTCCCCTTAACCTCTGTCCCAATTCAGTTCCCTTAGCACATCTGTTCAGGCCACTGAGAGGTCGATAATGCTTGTACATCTTGAAGACAGATGTTGCCTGTCCTGTCCTTGAAAAATACAAAACGTGTCACTGTGAAGTTTAACTAGCAGGTACCAGAAACGGAGAGCTTTTCTGCCCTGAGTTTCACAGCCACATCCACCTAAGGTCATTTCCATGTTATGGGTCCACTAGAGATTTAAGAGGTAGAAAGAGAGAATGAGAGACACAGAAAATTAGAAGGGGAGAAACACTTAGTGACTTAGCCCCACCCTCCCCAGCACTGGGCTTGGCCATGTGACATGGCACATACCCGCCTGACAACAGCATTCTGTCCTCTGCAAGGGAACATGAAGCTCCTGACCGGCCATCTGTTGTTTCTTCTGGTATCATCAATTGACTGCTTACTCATGTACCCTATCTGGGATGAGGGAAGGCTGTCCAAGATGGCTGCCTGGACTAGGTCAATAGCTCTCACAATGGACTATGTTAACTGAACCACATAGGAATTCAGGTAGCTCACATGAACTCCAATGATTTCACTCTTAACCAAAAGGAAGGATTACAGGTCCACAGTTGATAGTTGGAAATTTAGGCCAAGAATGTGTCACATAAAGAGAGCCATAGGACAAGATGGTCATTCAATATGGACAAAAGTACAACCAGCACCTTTAGAGAGCAAGGACTGAAGACAAGTTTTCACTACTATAATAGAATACCTGAAGCTGAGTAGCTTCACAAAGAAACAAGGTTTATTGAACTCACAGTTATGGAGGCCCAAGGGCAGGGCTCCACCATCTGCTTACCTCTGGTAGGACCTCATAGTGGAGGACATCATAATGTTGGGAGCACATGCGAGAAGCAGAAATCACATTGCAAGACAGGAAACCCAAAAGACTGAAGTTCCATAAGAATTAAGCTCATACCTTCCAAGGACAGGCTGCAATGACCTAAATACCTCCCACAGGTCCCTTCTCTTAGAGGTTCCACCACCTTCCACTACCACCACACTGGGACCAGGTGACAGCTCGGGAACTCCTGGGGAACACACTGCATCCAGACTACAGCAGGACTAATGCCTTCCAGAAGTCAAGGTTGTGTAGGGAGAAATGGTCCTGGGGCCCGGCTGATACCCCAACTACTCTGAAAACAACACAGTATGTCATTGCAGGAGACCAACCTGTCTTCCCAGGCCTCAGGGTAAAGCAGAAAAGAAAAATGAAAAATGATACTGATAACTGAGATATCATTAAAGTTTATTTGTCACATTTTCAAAAATATACTATAAAATATTTTAAAAGAAACTTTCAGAACAGTGTGAAACACATTATGCTCCATGAATTAAAAATTTAAAGGTACATTTAAATTCATAGAATGACCAGGTTTCTGACCTGAGCAGTTATTACCTCTGGGAAACAGGGATGGGGGAGTTCAGAGAGCAGAATGGGAGCAGGGAAAGGAAGGAATATTGACCTCCTTTCAGACATGTAGGAGTGAAGGTGGGTCCTCCAGGTAGAAGTATCTAGTTAGCAGAAAATAGTGGCAAGACGGTATATCAGTCAGAAGAGACCCCTGGGGACTGGGGTTGTAGTCAGTGGTGGAGCGCTTACCTAGCAAGTGTGAGGCCCTGGGTTTGATCCTCAGCATCACATACAAATAAATAAAGGTGGATTCATATACAACTAAAAAAAGAAAAAAGATACCTGGACAGCTACCCAAGCTGTCGATGACTCAACTCGGGGGAACAGTGTGAAGGAAAAGGAGAGCCAGCCATGAGTGAGAGATGCAGGACAGAGTGCCAGAAAGAACTTTGGACTGTCCTCAGAGTCCTGGGTTTTAGTTTTACCTCTGGCACTTTCCATCTGTGTGACCTTGAGCTTGACAAGTAAGCTCTCTGGGTTTTTGCTTCCTCCTATGAGACTGGGGATACTGGTGCTGGGAATACCCATGAATGTGCATGAGAGATGTTGCCCCCAGTCAGTGTCCATCAGTGCTGACTGAGCTGGGGGCTGGGGTGTGAGGCTGGAGACAGGAATGGCACAGGGAATAGGAGAAGGATCCAGGCTGGGGAGGATGCACTTGGAAAGACTCCCAGTTTTGTTAGAACTGACCTGACTCAGGCAGGTGAAGGCACAGAGGATATTCTGGTCATGGGAGGCTGCGAGGGTAGACAGCTTTATTTCACATGATTTATGGAGACTGTTTTAAAAACCTGGCTAACTTTGTTCTCAAAGAACCGTGATCTTGAACCCACTTCCCCCCACTGGCTCTAGCACTCCCTCCATCAATTACCCACTTTTGCCAGGAAGCTCCATCCTCCCTCTCCACTGGCCACCTCCATTTGGCCTCCAAACTCCCTGCTTTCTCCTTAAAGAGACATGTTCCCCAGACAGTCTTCCCCACACCAGGGCTGATTTCTCTCCACCTCCTCACCAGCCACACTCTGGCCTCAGACAAAGTTGAACAGAATGTCACGTTCTCTCTGGGGAGAAGAGGGAGCTGGAGCTGTCTCAGTCTCATCTGAGCTGGGCCTGACAGGAGCAGAACCAAACTGGCAGCAAAACACGTCAGAATGGGAAGTGGCTGCAGAACAGAGGCAGAGCATGAAAATGGAAGGAAACACACATTTTTCACCTTCCTAATTTAAGTCTCATCTCTGCTGTATAAACCTTTGACAGCCTGAATCCACTGGGGACCCAAAACAGTAAGCATAGATAAATCAATTATCACTTGTATAATACTAGTAATAAGTAGTACCAGCTAACTCATAGATACCTCCTGATAATAATAAGTAGTACCAGCTAATTCATGGATACCACCTGATAAATGCCCATTGTATCTGTGGTCTTTATATGCACTCACCTATATAAAGCTCACGATAATCCTGTAAGGTTGGCATTGTAATTATCCCCATTTTACAGATGAAGGAACTGAGGGGCACGGGAACTTGTTCGAGGTCACACATTCAGTAAAGGGCAGGAGCAGCAGCCAGGCCAAGCAGTCTGAGTCGATGGTGGGCTACAGAGCCCTCACACCTGGCTTTTCTCATGCTAACCTCACAGTGCCCTGGAGCCCTGATGGCATGCATGCCCAAGAGCATGCACAAGACAAAGGGATTGCCTGAAGTCTCGAAGTCGGGAGCCAGGGGGCCGTGCTGCAGTCCCTGCCAGCAGCGGAGATGAATGAGAGGAGTCAGCACCAGAAGCTGCAGTGGGCACATGGGATCCAGGAAGGGCACAAAAGCCAGGCTGCAGGCACAAAAGCATGCTTGGCAGTCAGGTTCAGTGCTGAGGGCCCTCTGACAGTGCACACATTGAGCACTGCCAGGGTTTACAAGGTATAGCTCGGGATTTCTGGAGTGACCCTACTCTTAGAGGCAGTAGCAGATCCTCCAGAGAGAGTGTCAATCACAGCTGGGTTCATAGGTCTGGAACCTGACCAGCACCACTGTCCTGAATCCTGAAGCTACTATGACTTTGTTTCCATTCTTTCAAATTCTGTCCCTTGAGATGTAAGTCTAAAAGCTCTCTCCTCCCTAAATATGGTCCTGATGCCCCTGGCACCCTGTGTCCCCTTTGTCTCCCTCCTGGGGTTCCCTACCCCCCACCCCACCAAGGGGTTCCTCAGGCCTTGTGGCTGTTTGCTTGTGTACTCTTCCCAGAGAATCATAACTCACCCCATAATTTCTAATATTTACTTATTTTTTAAAATATTTACTTATTTTTTAAAATATTTTAAAATATTGTTTTAATTAATTATTCTAGGTTAAATTATATTAAAGTCTAAAACTTTAGAAAACCTAGGGAAAAATCTGGAAGGGGGACAGAATGAGAATAGAAACAAACTAGTTGTCTTTAAAAAAAATGGGAGAAATTTGGAAAATGACGATGGGGGAGTAGACATGAGCGGCATGAATTTAGGTGTGGTTGGCAGAAACAGCTGGGGACTCTAAAAGGAGGGATGTCCCTGAGCAAGATCAAGTTTCCTGTACACCTGCAGTGTAAAGCCCCTACAGCTCCCCTGACCATCTTAAATTCTGGTATTCACAAAGGACTTTCATGAGCTGGTTCTCTGACCCCTCCTCCATCAAGAAAGACAAATCCTCCTCGGGACCTGCACACATGAGGCACATAGTAGGACCAGCACCTGTGGATTTAGACAGCCACAGCTAAGCTGATTTAATGAGAGAAAGCTAAACCCTTAGCCATCTTGTGGAGGGACTGGATAGCCATGGGCCAGCAAACAGGGCGTTTAAACCCATTTTATCTGGGCCTTCAGAAACACGGGAGAGTACCTCACACTGACATAATTATCAAGTTGACAGTATTGTTCATGGCAAATAATTTTACCAAAACTGTAAGAAGGAGGTATACAAATTAACATAATCCCACTTCCAAGATGCAATCAGATCAATATTTTAGTGCATAACTCCCCAATCTCTTAGTAAAACTGTTCACCTAACTTAATAATCTTTCAGCTACTCCAAGCTCCTTACCATATTCTTGACCCATCTTTTCAGACTCTTGTGTATTGGACATCAAATCTATTATGTCATGAATTAAGGTCAACATCTTCACTTCCAAACAGAATCCCTTCGCCTCTGAGTTGGTGACAAGATCATTCACTGACTGAAGCAGCCTCTGGGTCATTTTGACTCCTTCCATCTCCCCACGTAGTCAGCTAGTCACCAGCTCAGTGAGATGACCTCCGCAGGGCCTCTCAGATAGGCTGCCCTTCTGTCCTTCTGCCTTTGCCTTCTGGCTCTGTGGCGACTTCTGGAAAAGTGCTTGCCCCTGTCTGTATCCAAACTAGCAGACCCAGTACATGACTGCTTGATTGATAGGCCCCAAGTAGACTTTACCAAATGACTCCACCTTTGGAGAATTTCAAGTCATTCTGGCGACCACTGACACAAGCAACAGCCACTCACCCAGACCATCAGGATTCCCCTAAATACATTCTTTTCTTCATCTTATTGAATTGCTTAATTTCTCCCCCAAACATGTGTCGACGTTTCCCTCCTAAACTCTAAGTTTTTTCCTCCCCTAGAGGTTCCTCTCTGGATAACCATCGGTTATGGGCTGAACCGATTCTCCCCAAAATTAAACATTGAAGGTTTAATCTGTAGTCCTTCAGAATATGACTGTATTTGGAGATACGACCTTTAAAGAGGCAATGGAGTGAAAACAAGATCACCAGGCAGGTACCTAACCCAGCATGACTGCTGTCCTTGTAAGAGGGGATTCCAACACAGACAATAACACACAGAGCAAGGAACAGTCATGTGAGGACACAGCAAGAAGGTGGCCACCTCTAAGCCAAAGAGAGAGGCCTCAGAAGAGACCAGACCTACTGGCACCTGGATTTTAGTCTCCCAGCCTCCGGCACATGAAAAAGCAATTCCTGTTGCTTAAGCCACCCAGTCTGGCTGCTTGGCTGTGGCTGACCTAGGAAGCTAATGTGCCTGTCTCTGTTTGCAGCTTTCTGAGGCATTTCCTGTCCTTCTGGGGGTCCCCAAGGCACTCTGTAGTGCTCATTTGTCCTCAGCTATTCCACGTGGTAGTTCCGGGAGCCTGCCTTGTCCCCAAGGATAACTGCATTTCACTAGTCTCTGCAGTCAACCCTGTACCTAACTCAGAGGTCTGCAAATGTTAAGTATGCAAAAAGCACCTACTGGATGGTATTAGAAGGAATTTCACAGCAGAATAATTCGTTTAAGTAACATCGCACTCCATGAAAAAGCTGGGTCATTCTAAGAAGCCCTAAAAATGTCAGCTTTCTAGGAACTCCCCAGGTGTTCCCTCTGATGTTGAAGACCCATGGGGAAAAAGCCACAGGCAAGCCAACATAAATGTCTGTTCTTTTAAAAGTATAGACAGGTAAGCACCTCACTTTCTACACTGTAACAAGCTTCAAGTCCTCAGCCAATCAGCGTATTGCAGTGAAGCAAGCATTGGTTTGTGAGTCCACACATCTAGTTTCATATGGACTCTGTCACCCCCAAGCCATGTGACCATCACCAGAGTCTTTTTCTTCTCCAAGCCAGTCTCTGGCTCTGTGAAATGGAAATGTCCCTACCTACTTTCCAAGATCACTACAAGGGCTGACTTGGAGACAAAACCAGAGACCCTCCATTGGAAAGCTGTCCACCTTTCATCAGCTGAGTGACCTCCAACCTCTGGCAGGTCACTTAATCCCACTAAGCCTCAGTTTGTTTACCTAAAAAAAGGAGAACAGGGTCAATAATAGGACCAAGCTCGCGGCTTCTGTGAGGTTTACTCAGATACTTGAAACAGTGAACGTTCAATATGTACTAAGTAATGCACTAATTCACAAATCATGTGCCTGATAATACCAGCTTCACAGAGAACAGGAAATAGCCTTTATTATTAATATTACTAGCATCAGGATGATTTACATCAAAAACACAACTATCAACGGAATGAAAAGTAGCATTTTGTTATGTTCTGTTACAAAGTTTCTAAGAAGGGATTCCAGTATTTGAAGCCATTTAATCTCCTGATTGAAAAAATGGTGTTGAACTACAGCATTGACAGAGCAAGACATAGCTCACCCCCTTTTTGTTTTTTATTTTGTACTTGGGACTGAACCCAGGGCACTTTACTGTTACACCCCTTTTATTTTTTATTTTGAGACAAGCCCTCACTAAATTGCTGAGGTTAACCTTGAACTTGTGATCCTCCTGCCTCAGTCTCCTGAGTCACTGGGATTGCAGGTGTGTGACACTATGCCCTCTGACATGTTCTGTTGATGCTGTTGGTGTCCAGGGCCATCTGCCTTGTCAAGCAACCTGGGCCACATCTCACAGAGTTATTTCATGCCATGATGGACAGGGAGATAAAGCTTGTGTTGGAATTAGCTCCACTATCCAACAGGGACCCTCCGAGGGAGCCCAGAACAAGCTGCTCCCTTGACCTGAAGCACATGTGTGTGGCCGGGCACTTCCACATAATGTAACAAGAGCCATTAGCCAGAAAAACTCCATGGGTGGGGTCAAATCAGGGAATAATAATGGATATTTAGAAAAAAAATTCTCTTTTATTTTATGAAGGTTTATATCCCTCCTTCAAGAATAAAAAGGAAAAACAGAGGAGTACATTTTTCTCAGTAGTAACATTTATTTGCATTTTTTATGTTAGCACCAGATTCCACCCTCTCTTTTTAAATCTCCACTATTTTGAAAAGGCTACTATGTCATACATACAATAAAACCTTAGTAAATATTCCTTGAATTTCAATGAATCAATAAATTCCCTATTTCAATTACTTCAGTAAAGTAAAATCTTGGATAATATTAGTGATTCTCAGACAGAGTGGGGAAGCAGGAACTCGTCACAATCATTTGGCTAAAAAAATATCATGTGAGATATAAATTTAGTCAAAAAACATTCACTCTGCGTCTATCATGCCAAGTGCATAAGCTCTCAAAATAAAGATAAACTGGGCTTCTATCCTCTCCAGATTGTTTGGACGAATCCCCTCCTAGCACACTAGGCTCAAGGACAGGGGCTCCAGCCAGTCTACCCCTTCCTGCCACCTTCTTCCACTAACCCTGGCACAGAGGAGTAGGGAAGGTGAAGCCAGACTTCTGGTCCCACCAGTACTTGGAGAAATGTCCTCTCAACTTTATGGGGCCGAATTCCTGGAGGGAAACCTGGGTGGCATGGGACACTGGAACCAGAAGTTGCCTTAGAGGCCTCTTGCCCGGTGGTTCTCAACACCCAGCGAGGCATCCACCTCCCCTCGGAACTGTGAAACCACATTCTCCCATCTCCAGGATTGTGTATGTGCTGAGTTGTAAGGGAGAATGGTCCCGTGGCCCTATCCCTTCTTGACACCTATGAGTAGTTAGTTCATGGCTTTCCTGTCCCTGGTGGGAACACAGGTCCAAGGAGAGCAGGGAGCTTGTCTAAGTTCACGTGGCACCTCAAATCCAGTTCTCTTTTTTCCAAACACCAAACTTTCTCTAACCCTAGAATTCCAGAATGAGCTCTAAGAACACTTGTGACCACTCAGAAATGTAAAATTTGGATGTGTTCATATGCATATGTTTGACTGAGGAGCTCATCACAACCATTTAGCAGGAAAAAAAAAAAGATAACACACAGGATATAAATTTAGTCAAAAAACATTCATTTTGTGTCTACTTAGTGAATTCTCAAAAAGATCCGTCATTCAAAAAGCTTAAAACCCAAACTTCAGACTTGCATTGGTGATCTCCTCACAATTCTGATGACTGTCTGTGTGTAGTCAGGAGGACTGGCCATGTTTCACTGGGAGTTAGGACCCCACATGATGAGATTCGAAGGGTCCGGGATGAGCTCCACTCCCCAAGAACTCCCCAGTCTATTTTCAAACTTTTGCTCAAGACTTCCTTGGGGATCGGTACAGTCTGTGCTATTCAAATACAGTTTCCCTGAGAACAACCTGAGCCACTAGCCACAGATAAGATGACGTTGTCACATTGCCTCCAGAGGGGAGGAGCTGCAGGCAGATGGAGGAGAGGGAAGAGGGGCCCCAGGGACCCATGCTCTAAGAGGAAGGGGCCTGAAACCAGGAGGCAGCAGGGCTCAAAAACCCAAAGCACCTCTGTTTTCCTTTAATGACAGTCCTGGTGGGTAAAATTGTGAATCACTGAGACTTTGGAAGCCAAGTGAGCATGTCCCTTGGCTGAGACCACGCTAAGCCCTATGGCATTCTCCACCAAAAAACATAAACAAGTAAACAAACACGGCAAGGCAGCCAGAGAAGCCTGTCTGCCGTGAAGGTTCTACTTGCAGGTCTGAGGAGGAATGAACCACTGTGTCTGTTGGAGCTGGCGAGCAGCAGCCATATCTGGAAATGACAGCTTACTGATAGTTGCCCTTCATCTGCCATGGGCCACGTGGCTCTCCCTGGCTGCTTATACCCCTGCATGGAGGCACCGTGCCTTCTGCTCTGCCTGGGTGCACTGGCACCAAGGGGACTGTGGAAGCACCCAGAACGGCTGAATCTCAGCCTCTCCAGCCCTGCTGGACCTCAGCCACATCTGATGTTTAAGAGGCAGTCAACCACCTCTAAGGAGGATTTGGCCAGTAACTTCGTGCTGAAGACTTCAGGGCATGAGAGAAGGGTCCATCCCATCCTCAAAGGCAAAGTAGCTGGCTCTATCTGCTGAGAGAACATTCTTTTGTTGAGTCCCATAGATCCTGCTAACTAGCTCCTTTTCAGATGGCTGCTCCCACAGCTAAAGAGCTCCTCCTGCTGAAATCCCATCGAGAAACCGTTGCAATAAGCAGCTCCTCCTCATAAGCCCTGCACGCAGTCACCACCAGCTACATAATGTTTCTAATCCTACCCGGGAACAAACCACTAAAAATCAATTATTTCTTGAAGGGAACAAAGAGCGTAAATGCCAAGTATTTAGTTCCTACATTCAGCAAAATTGGAGAAAAGAAAGCTAGACTTAAGCAATATCTTTGTTCCCAAACGCATAATGTACTGGAGTTCTCCAGACAAACAGAACCAATAGGAGATTTATATAGAGAGATGTGTTGCAAGTAGCCAGTTCATGTGACCATGGAGGCTAAAAAGTCCATCGTCTGTCATCTACAGAGGGAACCAGGAAGAGCTGGTGGCCTGGGAACCAGGAGAGCCCATGGGATATGTCCTGGTCTGAGGGCAAAAGACCCAGTTCTTTTGGGAGTGAGCTCTCCCTTCCAGTCTGTGTCTTCATTCAGGCCCTCAGCTGGCCAGATGCTGGCTACCCCATGAGGAAGTGCCATCTGCTACATCAAATGCAACCTCGTTAGAAACACCCTCGAAACGCACCAAAAAATAAGGTTCACAACTACCAAGGCACCTATGGTCCCGTCATATGATACGTAAAGTCAAGTATCACAGTTTGTGCTGATGTTGGAAAAAAATTTAGAGTGAATGTTTTCATTTAACAATGGGGAAACTGAGTCCCTAAAAGGTGGAGAACCTTGCTAAGTCTCACAGATGGTTGATGACAGAGCTGGAAGTAAAACCCAGATGGACTATGCCATTTTCTTGCCTACTGACCACTGCATAATGATGGGTTTCATTACCCAAATAACCCACCACCAATTTCTGTTGTGTGTCACATTTTAGTTAATTGGTTAAAACCAGGAGGTGCTCCACCTGCAGCAGACATGGCTTCTCTTTTCTTTTGTGCGTCCCTATTGCCTCTGCCTTACTCTGTCCTCTGAGACACGTTGGCCAACTCACCCGCCATCTTGGTCAAGCTCTGCAGCCTCCACAGGGCATTCAGGGCTGAGCTTCTCTAGACACAGCAGATGTGCTGAAGGAAAAGTGCTGCTGTGATTGCTGCAGGACAGAAACCTTGTGGCAGGACCTGTGACCAGGGTCCTGAAGTTGACAGCAGGGTTGAGGCTTCTGACATCCAGGTCTTTCCCTCGAGAGAAAGAGCCTTTGCTTGACAGTCGCCAGGCCCCCTGGGGAGGTCTGGAGCCCTTCCTCTAGAGGCCAAATACTCAAGGCCCACCTATAATAAAACACCCACGGGGCTTCTGAAAGAACGACCTACAACAGCAAGGACCTTCGCGTCGAAGGCTTGAAAGTTGTGCAAGGCCAGGTGGGTGGTTGGAAGCATGGTGCCACAAGGCACTGGGTGCCATAGCTCCCTCTGTGGCCGGTAGACCCAGGCTCAGCCTCTAGTGTCATCCTAAAGCCTCTCCAGCTCCTGCTCGGTCCTTTGGCCTCAGGTTCTTATGTCCTCCATGACATCACAGTCACCACCTCAGCTTACCTGGTCAGACCCCTGTCTTCCTTCACTCACCACTGGCTACTGGCTACTGGTCTAAACATATGTGACCATTCATGTCATCACCTTCATTCCATTTTAAATATGCCATTGGAATCACATATCAGGACAATACTTACAAACTGTCCCTCTGTCACATGCCACCAAAGGGAATCAGAGTATTTGCTCACAGCTTTTGGTTTAATAACAGCTTCTGATGTATCCAGATGCCCAGAAATTTTCCAGGTTTATGTGCAAATCCACTGTGCATCAAATGCTCATCTGGTTCCTACTTCAGGGATCTTTCTCAAGATTTCTTTAAATCCTGTATTTTTTAAAAAATTTATGTCCTGAGAATATTGTTAAGAAATACAAACCCAGTTTACTCTGTTCAGGGTGAACACATTTGGAAAATGTTTGTGATGAGGCATTTTATTGGGGAATCTTCTCGCCTGACACACGTCCCCAAATTCCCTCTACTCCCAGGAAAGTTCTGGTCAGGTGGAATGAATGTAGAACGCCTCTGTGGTTTGTAAGGGACATTCACAAAATGGAATTGACCATTAGGTTAGACCATCTTTGTCAGTGATTTCCAAATAAACTGTCCAGAGAGTCCTTGGTTATGTACTTGAAGACTGCATACTCTAGCATTTTAGCTCTCTGGGAGGTGCAGGGCAAATGCAGGGTCTTGGAAAGAAACACTCAGAGCACTGGAGGACAGTCAGTGTGATCTCTTTCTTGTGGTTGGTTTATTAAAGCAGAAAAATTATGCAAATGCGAAAGGCTGTCTTCAGGGAAGACACATTCTTACTCTTTATGGGTCCTAATGATATAAGATTTCTTAAAATAAGTGTGGCCACTAAATGAGAAGTATGAATCTCTTTCCTTCTTGCTATCCCAATTTCCCTCAAGGAACTTCTTGCAAGCACTCTGTTTTATAGTCAGAGCTAATTTCTCCATGGCCAAGGGACCACTGGGGAGAAATTTGTGTTTATAAAACTGTAGTTGAATAGATTAGAAGTCTTCTGAGAAGCTATGATTCGGTGACATTTATAGAGAGAGAAACCAATAAAAACCACTCTCACTCTTACAATAGCTGATCCTGAAGGGTGTCATAGGTCAAAATAATAAGTGAGAACTGATTTCTGTGTGTGTGTGCGCACGTGTGTATGTGTGTAGTCAGAGACCACATGCACATACATGTGATCTCTGACTATGATCTGATCCTAAGACATCATATAAATGGCCCTAGATGTGTTTAGTCAACTATAATTTTTTATCCTCATGTGACTCATAAATTAGATACTACATAACTCGATGAAGACACACAGACCCGGAGCAGAGAGCCTCAGGTGGCCTTTGAACTGTGGCTTGGGAAGCGTCCCGGCAGCCATGACTGTGCCCAGCTCACCCAGGAGGGCAGCACCCATCATTCCCCTTCACCCAGTCTGATCTGAAAACACAGTGTGCCCAGAAACAGGAGAAACAAAGTGGAGCCCCAGAAAAGAAGGTGCCCTCAGGATGGATCCCTGAGCCCAACGGGGAAGAGGCCTCTGAAAGTGCAAGTGATCAGAACCCTGAACAAAATGAACCCGGATCAGAGGCTGAAGGAGAAGACCCAGTAGAGATGTCCTAGCATCCCAGGAGGCAGGAACAGAGCAAGAACAGCAGCAGTTTTCCCAGCCTGCTCTGGCGGAGAGTCTTGCCAGCTCTTTCTCTAAGACGGAGCCTCATTACTGAGTGCAGTCAGGCCCAAGATGGCTACAGTCATTACATATGGTTTCTGTTAGACAGAGCGAGTGCCAGCATTTCTATTAATTTTTTTTTTTTTTGCCATCTTCCCGTGGTCCCCAGCATAATAGCCTGGTAGAGGAAGAGACTGGTGCTAAATGAGCCCGTATGTCCCCTGTCTGCTGCACTCAAGATTCTGGCTCTGCGGGATGACTCACCAGGGAAATACCATTGCTCACAAAATGCTGCTTTTAGGGGCTTATTTATGTCTTGGAGTTCTATTAGATACAAATGGGCAACATGAAGACTTCCTAAGTGTGTTCAAGTCAATTTAACAGTGTAGCATACTGATAAATCATATGAAGTTAGTTCATATGATATAGTATCAAAATATTTCGTAGAACACATGTCCTTGGCCTCATTTCTCCTGGATAAGAGATGCCAGGTCTTTACTGGAGTTGTAGAAGAGTGCTTCTTCCTTCCTTCCTTCCTTCCTTCCTTCCTTCCTTCCTTCCTTCCTTCCTTCCTTCCTTCCTTTCTTTACTAGGGATTGAACCCAGGGGTGCTTTGCCACTGAGCCACATCACCAGGCCTTTTTCTATTTTATTTAGAGACAGGATCTCACTAAGTTGCTTAGGGCCTCACTAAGTTGCTGAGGCTGGCTTTAAACTCTCGATCCTCCTGCCCCAGCATTCCCAGCTACTGGGATTATAGGAATGCACCACCGCAATTGGCAAGAGTGCATTTTTCAACCAGAGATTCATGGAAATGTGAAAGGAGTAACCTGGGTAACCCTGGATGACCAAGAAACTGACCTGAGACTCTGTGCTTTTCTGCCTTCCATTTCTCAGTACAAATGTCCATGCAGCCAATGTGGACATTAGAGATGAGGTATTTGGTCATTCTGCCGCCCTTGAGAGAGGACATTGTGCTATTTCCTGAAGCTGCTTTTCCTTGGCATCGCTAGCTCTTGTGTGCTTGTCCGATACTGTGAAAGGCGGGCTCACCCCAACCTCCCTCATCCAGCACATCCTGACCTTTGTGTGCTCTGTGGCCTGATAGGCGGGAGGCAGCACATGGAAACTTACCTGTTGAATGCATAAGTGAATGAGGAGACATCATACGGACTTGACGAGCCTCTTGAGAATATTTAGATAAAGAATGGCTACATGTTAGATATTCTAATACACAGAATTTTTTGTATTTTCTAACTAACATTATAAATATATATTGTACCTTTAAACTGAAAAGCTTCTCACAAGCTTTAAAATGTTTAAGACAGTCTTGTACCCTGTATTTTAAAATCGTGATGACAGGCTGTGTTCTTTCTCCTGACAGTACAGTTTGTGTCACATCTTACAATTGGGAAAGACTTCAATTGATGAATGTTCACGTCACTCTGAGAGCACGTGGCTTGCACCTCCCCTAGACTTCCAAATACAGAAGAAAACTTGGAGGGCATTTAGTAGATATAAAAAATGAGATCCTATGAGGTCAGACCCCAAATAATTTGGCTAGATCTAGAGCAGGGTTCCTGGATCTAGGGGGCATCTCTCACCACATTACTTACACCAGGAGAACCTGATCATCCAATCCCAACCTCCACCCACTTCATTTTTCTTTTGGTTAAAAAGTTTTTGAGGGCTGGGCTATAGCTCAGTGGTAGAGCACCTGCCTCGCATGTGTGATGAACTGGGTTCGATCCTCAGCTCCACATAAAATAAATAAATAAGATATCGTGTCCATCTACAACTAAAAAAATTACACAAAAAAAGTTATTGAAATGGTTTTTTTTGTTGTTTTTAAGATACCATATCTTATACAAGTCAATGCATTTTTCTTCAAAATAAGCATCTTTGAAAATGATACTTTTATTCTTGGCATTGTCGTAGCATAAAACATCTCTGGGGCTTTATGTCATCTTCAGAGAAAGGTTTTCTGTTGGAAAAGAACGCCAGGAATTACCCAGCTCAGCTCCAGCAATGTAAGGGCTGTCAAATACATGCAACCTGAGAATCCCCTGCACGCCCTCCAAGGCCTGCTCTGTAGTCCAGGGGCCTGTGGGCTGCCAGGAGAGCTCAGAATAAAAGGGACAGAACTAAATAAAAACACAGAAGATAGCAAAACATCATCTGCTCAGAAGAGGAAAGGCAAAAGGAGGAGAAAAGGAGTCCTGGTATGGTTATGGCCTCATGCCATTCTGGGAGAGGGTCGAGGCAGTGCCTGCAGCATGTGCCCTGTGTCCTGCTGATTGGGGATTTGCTCCCTTCTTCAGGCTCTTATTTGCTCACCTAAGCTCTGTCTCCCTCCTCTCCTGCTCCTTCCTCCAGGACAAGCATAGAGAAAACCCTTCAGGGCAGGTCTCTGACCTGCACCTGCCACTGACCACCTGCCACGCATGGCACTTGTCCTCTAGTGAGCAGCAGAGTCTGCAGTCTACAGTGTGACTCCCTATTAGGACCATCTTCTCATCAGCCCCAGGGACAGAAGTGTAAATGGGGGAACAGCTTTGCAATTCTTCCTATTGAAGCACCGGTGATCCACTCAGAACACAGGTAAAATTCATTTTCTCTTATGCTGGACTAGCCGTGAAGAGAGACAGAAAGTCTTCAAATAATAAGGCAAGGGTATAAAAAGAAAGTTTTAGAAGAAAATAATCTGTAAAGAAGAGACCCGAATCACAGATCTAATGCCTTCATAGGTGCTCCGTGACCCACACCACGCTGAACATCTCCTTCAGTTTGGCAGCAGAAATCACCCAAATGAGAGAAGCTCAGCATAATGCTGGTCTCTCTGAACAACATCAGGAACTCCTGTACAGATCTGTGACAGTCGCCCTTCTTTTGGCTGGTAAGCAGCTCACACACCAGGCATGGCGCTGCCTGCCAAGGCAAAATGAATAAGAACAGAGCCTCTGCCAGGCACCTTCAAGCCCAGTGAAAGAGGGTCCTGTGCACAGTTGATTAAAAGCAGAGGTGTGGGGAAGAACAGATCAGGTGGGATGCTGGTGGATGTGACGTTCTTCCCAAGCGTTGGTTCCTCTAGATGGGAACCATCCCTGCCCCTTCCCAGCATGCATGAAGGTTGGAGAGGGTGTTCCCTGTGGATACATTTTGAGAAGTCAGCTTTCCTCTCTCTTAGGATATTCGTCTTGCTTTTCCTGCCTCTTGTCTAGGCACATCCAAGCTGCAGGGTTGGCAAACTGCCAATGGGCAGGGGCATGGAGGAAGTGGGTCTTCATCCCTCCAGTGTTGATTCACCATGTTCACAGAACCAATTCCAAAAGGCAGCTCTCTCACAGCCAGTGGGTTGAGAATCAGAGCTGAGGATGACATGCAAGCGGCTTCAGGCTCCACGCCCAGCGCCCACACTGTATTAAACTGCATCCACATCCAGTGCCACCGCAGGGGGGCAGGCCAGCAAGTGATGAATCACCTGGAGCTATCAAGGCTGCAGCACACTGGATGAGTCTTTGCACGTGGCGTCCACACAACATTTGGCCTTGAATTATGATTCTGAGCAGAGTTTGCCATTGCTGAGAAGGGTAATGAATTAGCAAGATGAAGGTTGGAATAAAAGTGCTTCTTCATCTAAATGTCTACACCCAGCAAAAAAGTTATGGCTGGAAACGGACCAACACGAACAGCGACAAAGCTCTTCCATTTCCTCTCCTCGCCATCTATTTGGCTGGTGCCGGGAAAATGCTTACTGTGGGAATTAAATCTCCAAGACAAACGATGCTTCCCCATGACTTGAGAAATAGCTGGCCGTGCAGACTAACATCATCAGAATGTTCATCGGTGAGGTACATCCTGACGTCTTTTCCATAACAGTTTTGCATACAAGTTACTAAAACAGCTGGCTACCAGGAAGCCACTGGATACTTTCCATAACTCCTGAACTTCTACCATGAGATTGAACTTGAGTGAAAACCGGAGCCCCCACAATCCAACTTGGCTCAAGATAAAGGGACTGTGTGAAATTTTTTAAACATGCCATAGCTCATTTGAAAACCTGAAAAAATTCCATGAGAGCAAAGACAGCCTTAAGGATTTGAGTCTGAGATTTTTGCCTTGAACTTGATCTTACGATGCAGGGCTCTTCTGTTAGATGATGGAGCTGTTCTAAAGCTGCCCTGTCAAACACAGTAGCCACTAGCCTCATATGGACATTGTTGAGCACCTGAAATGTAGCAAATGCCAACAAGGAATTAAATTTTTTGATTTTAATGTTAATTTTTAATAGGCACACGGGAATAGTGGCTACCTTTTAGCAGGTTATGACTCCTAATTTCATATATTATTAAATACACTACACATACACTTAAATATTAAAAGCAGCCATCTAAACTACCTAATTATAACTCTTCTGTAATTAGCTACTGATATCAAAGCACCTCAGTTTTGTGGATCCCAGAGCTGACCTTGCAGGATGATTTTCCTTGTCTTTCTGATCTTGTTTCTTTCTTAAGTAAATGTCCGTGGGGATTTTTGCTTCCTTTGGTCTAAGTCTGAAGCAGCTAATCAGATGAAGGACATGAAGAGCTGCTCTCTTTCATGAGTGGGCTGTCTCCTTGAAGGCAGTACCAACGTCAGCCTCTTTGGTTTAGAGGTTTTTTGAACCTGAGGGTGAGCGTCACTGACAGGTCCTCACTCTGTTGGCAAATGCCACACTTTGCGTCATCATCTGCTGTACGTTCATGGACCCATCCCTATATCCCTTCTTATCAAGAGAACCCGTGCCTTGATAACATCTGTGATTCTCTCCAAACTGACTCTGAATTGCTGAAGATTCTGCTGAGCATTCAATGAAAATAGACGACTCTTCTCTCAAGACCTCTGGGAGGCAGGAAGAGACTGGGGCAGACTTTGATTTAAGAGCTACTTAGCCTGAGTGGTGTGGAGGGTGATGTTTTGCCTTTAGCAGGAGGTCAAGCTTCTTAGTTGATTGGTTGCATAATTGACGCAGTTGGTAGAAACATCCGATTCACATAATTCACAAAAATAGCAGCTATCATGTTTTGCTACTACTTCCTCTGTCTTACTTGCTAAAAAAGATCCAGTATAAACACTCTTTCTATTCTGTTTGGCCTTGGACAATGTTTAGAAAGATACTGCATGATTTCAAGGTACCCAAGCACGTCAGTGGTTTTTTCAAAGCTGGTCTGTGCCCATCACTGAACACCAGGCAGCCCACACCCAGAATTCCAGGTGTTCTGAGAGGTTTTGTGGACCCTCAGAATGCTGTCAACATGAAAGCCAAGGAAATCCAAACCCAGCCCGCTGCGGGGCCACACGCCTATAATCCCAGCAGCTCAAACTGCTGAGGCAGGAGGATTGAGAATTCAAAGTTAGCCTCAGCAATGAGGAGGCACTAAGCAATTCAGTGAGATCCTGTGTCTAAATAAAATATAAAACAGGGCTGGGGATGTGGCTCAGTGGTCGAGTGCCCCTGAGTTCAGTCCCCTGTATCCCCCTCCAAAAAAAAAAAAAAAAAAAAGAAAAGAAATGCAAAACCATATTCAAGAAATAGTAAAAAAAACTACCCGAATGGTTTTGTTTTTAACAGAGGCAACTAAAGCTCACAGTCATGATTACACACAAAGGTTAAAGCATGTTGCTGATAATTCTTTACCTGCTTTCATCTGGACCCACACACCTACCTCATAGGTAATTAAATCCAAAGCTGCTCAATATGGCAGGATTTTATGAATGAATGTTATGAGAGAAGCCAGTCCCTCTGCTTACAAGGACCAGCCATCCCAGGTTATTCCATAACCCATGTGTAGGTAGAATAAAAATATTTTCACAATGGATAGATGTCTGTTTATATTCAAAAAGAAAATAGGATCTAGAATCAGCATGAAGTGCCACTTGGTAGAAGGAGCTCACGGTGCCCAGAGCTGACCACCAATGGTCCAGAGACCGTGAGTCACAGCAGAGTCCTTTTTCTAACATTAGCGCTGGGGGAACAGGCATTGGTGGGTATGAACAAATCACGTTTTCAGTTTGGTCATCAATGAAAGTCCACTAAAGCCACCGTGAAGCATGAAGCACACACATCAAGGCCACAGGGAAGGGAGGGGAGGTGTGGTGCAGGTGAGGGTACATCCAGCTGGTCCACAGCTAGTCCACAGGCCCAGGTGGTACCTGCACCAATGGGCCCTGCAGTGCCAAGGAAGGGCAGTCACAGGCCGAGGGAGCCTCCAGTGGCTGGAAAGCAGAGCATGAGTCGTCTGTAATAAACCGTAGGAAGGGGTAACGGCCTCGGCCTTGGGAGTGTGGAGCTTCCAGGAGTTGCTCTAATGTCAGAAAAGGGAGATGGGACAGCCCTGGGCCCTTGAGCCTCTTTTCCTGCGAATGAGAACAGGCCCCACACACACCAGAGTTAGGCGCTGCGCTGCCGCAGAGCTGCACTGCCCTCCTGGAGACGGTGGGACCTCGCCCGCCCGCAGATGCAAGAGTCCCTGTCACTGTGCGCATGGAAATGGAAACCAGGCACAAAGGTGTGCAGAGCCATCTGAGATTCCCCTGCAAGTTACTGCCCCGTGCCCTCCCCTCCCCTCCATCCTGCAGTCCTCAACCCTGCCACCTGGGTCACTAAGTGGCAAAAGATGTGACAGGAGCAATGCAGAGGAGAAGTATCAGGCACTCATGGTCTCAGAAGTCCACAGATGGCCACTGCTCTGGGCTGAGGTGAGGCAGAACATCATGGCGGAAGGGCGTGGAGGAGGAAAGCCGCTCAGGACATGGCCACCCAGAAGCAGAGAGCGCTGTGCTCACCAGGGACAAAGTATAAACCCAAAGGCACACCCCAGAGACCCACCTCCCCCAGCCACACCCCACCTGCCTACAATGAGCACCCAGTTAATCTCCATCCGAGGGTGAAGCCATTGATTAGATTGAGGCTCTCAAAACCTAATTATCCAACTCTAAGCATTCTTGCATTGTCTCACACATGAGCTTTGGGGGGACACCTAACATCTTAACCATAACGATAAAATACTTTTAGTGACTTGGGAGGCTGAGACAGGAGGATCGCAAGTTCCAAGCCAGCCTCAGCAACTTAGCAGGGCCCTACCCTAAGTAATTTAGTTAGGCCCTGTCTCAAGATAAAAAATACAAAGGTCTGGGGATGTGGCTCAGTGGTGAAGGGACCCTCGTTTCAATCCCAGTACCAATAAAATAAAATAATTTATAAAATGGTTTTCTATCCTGTCCATGCACATCTCTCCCAGAAATTCCTTTTTAGCATGTTGTCCTGCTGCTTCTGAGCTCAGGAGCCTTCAGGGTTCAGTATTTCTCATGGCCAGCTGCTGAGGCCTCTGCCATCTCTCCTTCCTGCCTCTTAGCCCCTCTTAACCCCATCCTCACCAAGAAGGCCTGGGAGCACGAGGAAGGAGGAAGAGGATGTGGAGAAGAGCAGCCCCCGTTCCCGACTCATATCACGTAAGCTTTTCCACAACTTCATACAGTAGTTTATTTCTACTTTCCTCATGTCACAAAGTGAATGCTCAGAGGGATAAATAAACGTGTCTGTCACTCATCTCAGAAGCTTTAGAATCTGGTTCCATCCAGATGTGTCTCCAAAATGTGTACTTTTAATCATCGCCCTGGCTCCCTACGTCTATGTGAATTTTCCCCCCATTTAAGACTGTTTGTTGAACTCTTATTCACCCTTCAAGACCCTGTGCATGATTTTCCACCTGTATGAAGTCATCCCTGACTTTCAAGAAAGCATTTTTTCACTAGTGCTGCTAGGTCACAAGTATGCTTTGAACAACAGCATCATGAGTATCCTGCCAGTCTCCCACTGTCCAGTTGGCAGGGCTCTCTCCCTGACTGTGCACCTCCTAAGATTTCCAGAGGGAAGAAAGACGTCTTTCATTGTTGTGGGTTCAGTGACCCTGCCCAGGGCACAGCTGGTGCTCAGTAACTGTTCATCCAAACAATTTATATGCAGAGAACAGACTCCTAGGTCAAAAGCCTTCAGTTGAGCTCTTATCTAGAACTTAACAAATCATCTGGGTGACTGACAGGACATTGCTTAACCTCTTGGAGCCTCAGAAAACTCATTTGTAAAATCAGTGGGGGGAGCATTCTAAATGACCCCCAGCACCTCGAATTCTAAGATCTGCACACTTACTTCTGGTGTGCAAAGAGCATGAGTGGGATGCTGCCATAAGCAGACGAAACGAAACGTGGCCCTTGAATAATCTCGCTGACTAAATAGCTGTTGGAGCTTAACTGTGTTTATTGGAGTGGGACATGAACAGCCTTATAAATAATCTACTTTATGGGTTTTTAATGTGTCCCTTATTAAATATGCATCACTTTTCATGCTAAATTAAACGTCATTTAAAGCCGATGTTTCCCTTCCTACCTTTGGTTAAATGAGATAAGATTTCTGCTTATTTTAGCATGTGACAAAGTAGACACTTGGGATATGGACTGAGAGAGGAAAATATCCCTTTATACATAAAAAGCCAGAGGAGAGCAAAGAACCAACTCAGGGAGTGAAAGCAGGGCAGGCCCTCTGATGGTCAGGTTGTGCCCTCCCAACTCCAGGCGCTGGCCCTCCACTCCCCAATCCTGCGTTCACACCATCCAGCTCGTCCCACAGCTGCCCCTCCAGTCTGGACCACGAGAGCAGGCAGGGGTCACATAGGTCACCTGGCAGGACCACTCCCCCTTCCCCTGCAGGGTCCTGCTCCCACCATCCCAGGGCAGTAGAGCAGGGGCTGTGGCTCTGCCGAGTGGCTCTCAGCTCCCAGACACTCATGGTCCAGAGGCCACAGGAATCTAGTCCAACCGAAAGAATCCGCAGGGAGATGGCCTCAGGAGAGAGAGCTGCCATCCCCCTGAAGTGAATGAGGAAGGGTGCAGCCATGGGCAGGCAGGGGTGGAGGGCTTGCCCTGTCATAGGCCCGCCCGTGGCCCAAGAGGTGCCCTGGCCCAGAAATCAAGTGCAGAGATGCCCAGGGAGAACGAGGCCCTGCCACACTGTATGTGTGCTGAATCCCAGGTTTTCCCTATGCTGGGCTGTTGAGTTAGGTGACCACTGAGTCTCCTCCATAATGGAGACCAGTTTGAGTTGGTTTCTCTGTTACTTGAAGAAACAAAAATTCTGATAGAGATGGTCTGTGCTCGTCAACGTTATGTGTAACATAGAAGGAAGACTTCAGCATGAGTCCATCCACAACCTTCGCCATGGGCTCGAATATCATTATTTGTTGTTGGCTTTGTTGTTGTTCAGATCTAAGATAGCTCAAGTTATTTCTCTCTCTCTCTCTCTCTCTCTCTCTCTCTCTCTCTCTCATACACACACACATACACACACACACACCTGCACATCTTGTTTTGAAGTTCTTTTTTGAGAACATGTAAATTAAGTTCTTAAAATCTAAGGAATGATGCTATGATTTAAAAAATTTAATCATATCTATTTTGATCATTAAACATGATCTCTATATGTTTTTATTTAAAAGGTAAACTTGGGTCAATACAAGAGATTTGATTGATGTGGAACACTACACAGACACACACACACACACACACACACACACACACCCCTACATACACACTCCAAGGAAATGGATTTGCTGAATAAAATGCAAAAAGTAAATTTAAATGCTCGTTTGAACCCTGGAAGGAGACTCTCCAAGTGTTACGGTGAAGGGTGCAGTGTGGTCAGGAGGGGACAGCAGGTGTGGTCTCCCTGCCCTCACCAGGGAGCAAGGAGGTCACCTCATGAGGACATAGAGCCTTCATGAGGATTGTTTTCAATAAATCAGCTTCTTAAACGTCATCATCGCCAGAAAATCCTTGTGCTCTGGTTCCAGGTTGGGCGATCTGGGTCCTCAGCTGATTCGATTTCCTGCACGTTCGCAGCGGGAAGGAGATTCAGAGTTGCCCCTCGAAACGGCACTCAGCATTAGGTAGTGCAGAACTGCCTCTAAACGTTCCATGTCCACATGAGGTCTTTGCTTTCTCCTATCCAGCGCATCTGTCACAGACTACACACTTCCTGCTCTTGCTGACGTGCACTTGGCCTTCCTGCAGCCCAGCACCCCAGTCCTCCCTTCCTGGCTGTCAACATGCTCACCCTTGCCCTCCCCTTTCTGCCCCTCCTGGAGCCATGCTCTGGTACTCCCCACCTTTCTCGCGTTCCTTCCCTCAGACCCCTTGCCTCTTCTTTTCCTCCCCACCTCCCAGTGCTAGAGACCCATGTGAAGTCCTGGGGCTTCTTCTCTTTTCTCTCCATGCTCTTTAGCTCATCCCTGGCACAACGTCCTCTCAACAGCCCGATGACACCAAGGTTGAGGTCTTCCTGTCTGGAATATGGATCTCCAGCTCTTGTCCACTTGACATCCCCCTTTGGTTGCCTAGTAGGCTCTTAGCACTTGCTGGTCACTACCCTGAGCACTGAGCCTCCTCCCTGGGCCTCTTCCTGCAGGCCACAAATTGCATTCACAGCCAGTTGACCTCCCCAAGTCACCAGCCAAGACCCCTGGAGCTCTGTTTTATCATTGTATCTGGACGTCACTCTTAAGACAGACCCGGGATCCAGCTCCTTCCCACCATCTCCATCCTGGTTCAAGTTGTGGCCACCTCTTGGCCTGGGTGATCACAGGAACTTCCTCACCAGTAATCCTGTTTCCACTTTCCGACCTACTTTCCAACTTGGTATCCAGATGCATCTGGCAGAAACAGTTCCTGCCATGCTGCTCCTTTGGACAATACATGAAGGTCTCCATGCCATTCAGACTAGAAACTGACAGCTTTAAAATGGGTTACAAAATCCTGCACAACTGGCCTTTCACATGTAAAAACATCAACTGTGCCCCAAAAGATCTGCTGCTGCACCCCTGAGTCACCGTCGAACCCCTGGGAATGTCTTTCCCTATCCAGATACCCTTCTGTCCCTGGGCCTGGGGCCGTGCTGGACCCTGCTTAGTGTAAATTCACAGGGATCCTCGGGCCATGGGGCGTCAGTTCCACCTCTGGCGGGCTGCAGGTCAGCCACACAGCCGTCTTGTCTACATGGCCAAACTCCAATAAAAACCTCTGGTGCCACAATGCTCAGGTGAGCTTCCCTGGAAGGCAGCACCCCACAGGTACTGTCACCCACTGCTGCTAGGAGAAATAGCACTTTTTTGCTGCAATAGACCTGTGAGTCCTTCCAGTGCCTCCTGGCACCAGAGGTGGCCTTGGCCCTCAGCAGATGCAGGCCTCCCTGTGCCTCTTGAGGCCCCTCCCTGCTATGTGCCCTTCATTCATTCTGCTCCTGCCCCATAAGCTCCCTTGGTGCCTGTTCTTGTGACTGGACTCTGTCCACAGTGTGCCTCCCAGACACCTCTGCAGTGGTCTTTTTCGCTTCCTCCAGGCCTCAGTTCTCAGCTAGGTCTTCCCTGGCTACTATAGAATTGGAACGGCTCTCGGGTGCACACCTCATCCTCTGTGCTTGGTGTCTCTGCAGAGGCGTTGTCCCATTTAAGTGCTGCATATCCTGTGTGCTTACTTTGCTTCTTGTCTGCCTCCCCCACTGGGGTGAAATCCTCCAGGGAGTGAAGAACTTATCCTGTGTCCACTGCCACACCCCAGAGCTTGACACCAGGTGGGCACCCGGGGGCAGGGTTGATGAATGGAAGGGTACGTTTGTATCTGGGGGAAAGAAATAGCTAGGCAGTTCAGCCAAAAATAGTCATTGTTCCAAAAGCAGAAGGAACTGGTTAGTGGTCACACAAAAGGAGTTCATAAAAAGAAAGTCACCAAAGTATTATGCAATGTGCATTAGTAGTTTTGGCCACAAGAACCTGATTTTCCATGTCCTAAGAGAGTTGTGTCAACAATTTAAATGAGACAGTCGTGAGGCGAATTATTTAACCCAGATAGCAATCCAGAAACCATGAGGTAGTGAACGTGAGTGAGAACCAGAAGCCCCTTGGAGAGAGCTGGCCGTGAGGAAGGGGATAAAGAAGACACCTGGACCCCACCCACTGCTGCTGAACCTCACCCAGGGTGCACTTAGCTAAACCCCTGGAGTGGAAGGTCAGACTCTCTCATTGCCATTGGCCAGTCCCAGTAGCACAAAAACCCCTGCTGAGTCGAATGGCAGGGTCTTGTCCAGAGAGGTCATACAATGGGGCCAGACCCAAGTGGGACTCAGAGATCTGAGGTGACATTAACAAAAGTATTCCTTAGCTGAGGGCCAGTGATGGAAAAGTCTGACCCACACTAAGAATCAAAAGATCTCATCACAACCCACAGCATGACCACTAGTGTGAGAGAGAATTCTCCAGTGTATTTACCATTTAATCTACAATGACCAGGAGTCCCAGAATCCCAATGGGAGGTTGGCCTTCCTGTCTTATCCACATCTTTTTGGAGATGATAATGAGATGATGACACTTCTTATAACAATAAGGAAATGGAAAATTGTGAGAAAAAGAGTAAGCTTAAAGAGGACCAGCCAACAGGGCTGACAGACAAGGATAGGTAGAAAAGAGGAGCCGGTGGTAGGCAGACATGCAACCCAGGGCTCTGACTGTAGGAATACCAGACATCAGGACATCCTCACCTAGAATCTCACTCAGGAAGCACCACATGGGGTAGAAGCAAGGAAGATACTGGGTGAAAGCCAGGAGTGTCTCGTTCTGGTTAAGGAAAACCAGGACCCCACTGTAGACAGAGATGCCACAGAACTTTCTGGAAGAAAGTATAGTGAGAAATTTGTACTGGTCAGTGTTCTCCAGAGAAACAGGCAGCAGGAGAGAGATGGGTGGGTGGGTGCGTAGGTTGTTAGATAACAGGTGGAGAAAGAGATACATAGGTAGATAGATAGATGATAGGTGGGTAGGTTGACATACCCAGAGTAATGTTCAACCAAGTGTCTGGGTCCCCCATGGCCCAGTCAAGTTGACATATAAGATCAATCATCACAAACTCAATGAATGAAGCAGATGAGTGAAAAGAGTAAAATTTAAAAGTAAAATGAACTATGATGTTGGGGAAGTATGATATGTCAACTTCTAAGTGTCTTAAAGACTTTAGAACCTATTTCCTAAGGGAACATGTGGTCCCCCAAAACCACGGTCTCAGACAAGGATCCCTCCCCATGATGCTTTTAGTAATGGAAGAAACTTAGGAATAAGCGGTAGGGAGACTGTGGAGGTGGAGCCAGGTGCGGCCACTCCCTGTGCAATTAACCCAGCACATCCTCCCAGGGAACCGTGGAGGCTTGTTTGTTCCATTCCTGCTTAATGATTCACCCATTCAGCAAATATTTATTGAGTTCCACACTAGATGTCAGATTCTGAGAATGTAGCAATTAGCCATATGGATGCGATCCCTCCATCCTGGAATCTGCACTCCGGTGGGAGAGACAGAAACACACAGTAAGCAGTAAGAGTGCTGAGCACAGGAGGAATTGGGGCAGAGGGAGAAAGTGCTAATTTAATGGTTCTTACAAAGAAGCTACAATGAGGTTAGCCTCTTGGGAAAGGAGGTACAGGCGTGCCGGTCTGACACGCTGGGCACCTGGGAAAGCAGCAGTAACTTTTCTGAAGCCGTGAGAAGCCTCTGTGTGCACATTCGTCCTGTGCTGAGTCACAGAGCGCTGCGAAATTCTACGGGAGGGTGAATCTCTGACCTACGACAGACCCTCCCAATGCTAAAGCAAGAGCTTAGACTCTGTGAGCTGCAGCCTCTACCTCATTCTGCCTTCACCGTGCAGAGAAATATCAAAGAGGGAAAATGATCAACCACAACTGGGTCAAATCCTTTTTATAAAAATATTCCCTCTGACCTGTGGAGAACCTGTGTCCCCCTGGAAGCTCCCACAGTGGGCTGTCAGGGACCTGCAGCCAGAATCCAAGCTCTCCAGTCTGCTCGGGGCCCAGCTCACAACCTGCTTTTGCCATTGACTGCTGCTTAGCCTCCTGGGGCAGCTCCCTGGCCTGGCTCACTGATGGGCATCTGCCTTGGGGGCTGCGTGGCAAAGGGACCCAGTCTGTGTTCCTGCTCACCCTCCACCTGCCTGCAGGGCTCACAGGGATTCCATGCGGTGCCCGTGACCCCAGTATGCCACACCAGCACACCTCCTCCTCATGGAGGTGCTGAGCAGGTAAACACAGATGGCCAGTGTGCCTTTGAGAGCCACCTTAGCTGTGGAGCTAAAGTTCCAGATGGGACCATGGCAGGTGGGGAGCAGTGGCCAGTGGCTTTCATAGACAGTGACACTGCACCACTCCCCCTGGAGGCAGGCCTAGGATTAGCCACCTCCGATCACCTCCCTCCCTGGACCAAAATGAACCCTGAGCTGTTCTGATTGAAGAAGAGCTAACAGACCTAACACCAGAACCCAGCACGTGATCCCATGCTGAGCTGAAAAAGCAGAGGTTTTCTTACATTGGTTGACAAAATCGAGCACAGGCGCAGGTGTTAGCACAAACTGCCTGATGTTGGTAATCGAAATGGGAACACACACAAGAACGTCCTTCTTCTTAGGCGACAGTGAAGGGTAATGGGCACACTTCCTTTCAAAGGCTTGGAAAATAAACAAGGAAGTGGATGTGAGCTTGGGAGAGCCCAAGGGGAAAAAATCAAATGGGGCCAAAAGGTCAATAGGTTAGAGGTTAAAGATTTCCTTTACATTATTCTTGCTTCTTTCTGTAAGTCTGAAATCATTTTCAAATAAAAAGGATTGTTCGTTTGTTTCATTTTGTTTTAAAGAACTGGCCTTAAGAACTAAATCACCTGTTTGAAAACATCTCTGCAGCTAGCTGGACTCCACCCAGAGAGAGTTATCTCCTTAGATAGCATACATTGTGAAGACACTCTAGTAAACCGTATGTCTCTGAATTCTTAGGGAGATTAACTAAGGGCAGGCAGAAGAGCCTCTGGCTGGGAGGCAAAGGAGCAAGTCATGGAGAGATGACCCAGGTAGCTGTAGGTTCGCAGGAAGGTGAGGCAGATGAGCCGGGCAGGGTTCTGGAAACACCTTGGGTCTGAGCTGACCTCACCCAGGCCATGCAGACACCTCCCACTCCAGACTCTTTCCAATTCCCAATTCCTGGCATCTGCCTCTGATTAACTGTCCCTTTTTGCCTGTGCCTGCCAAGGGGCCAAGGCACCAAGGAGATACCCTGCGATGTTGCTTTTCTTTTCCTTCAGGCCATGATCAGAGTTCTGTGGTGTGCTCAGCATGTCCTGCGCTAGGGCATCTGGAAATTTTCTCTGTGAAACACCCAACTGGGCTAGGCTGTGGTAACGTGCCTGCTATGGGACCAGGGCTTCTCAGAGCACAGGGAGCAGGCCTGCTGTGCTCCTTGTTCCTTTCTCACTGTGGAAGATTTCCCATTTTCACAGGGAGCTACAGACATTCAGTCGGGTTCTTTTCTGGGATTGCCTGGACAGTCTCCTCTGGCTGCCGCCCGAGGCCCAGGAAGCTTCCTTTCTTTATGAAATAGCGCCCCCCAGCGGCACGCGCAGCACCTCGGGGAACTCGGGAATCAATCAAAAACACTTGTTTGGCCTATGTTTGTAGGTTTCCAGCTGTTCATTGTTTTCAGATGAAACTGCTGTCAATTTCTTTATGAAAAAAACACAGTTCGTGTGATTCAGTGTTGTTCTCTGGCTCTGAACTTCCAACTTTTAATTATGCTACATGAACAAAGTAAATTTTACCCAGGAAATCAACTGGAAATTTTCAAAGCAGATTGAATTTCTGCTCCATAAATAAAGGTTCAAGCAGCATTCATGCTAAAATCCGAAAGCATTTTCTATCTAAACTGACCCTGTCAAAACATATCTGCTTTAGAACTTCTGCTCCATTTGACAGGAAGCACCCACAGTCGCTGCTATAGACAGGCCCTTGGCCCACCTTCCAGGCCCTCCACCTCAGCCCATCCAGGTTTCAGGCAGCCACCTGGTCCAGACCCAGTCCATCTCAGCTCATCTACATTCTCCCAGGAATATAGAAGTGGGAGAGACATAGCTCGAGGGCTCAGAGAAAACAAGCACAGGCCCCGTGACTGGCCAAATTAGGCCAGCCTAAAATAAGTCGTGTGGGCATTTTTGAATGCCACCTCCTGCACAGGGCGCATTGTTTCTAGGCTACTGGTCTCCGCAGTCATGGCCGTGGCTCCTTCTGGAACAGGTCTGCTTGTGTGGAGCAGTCTAGGAAAAGAGCAGGCCAGGAGGGCACCGTGAACAGGTGCCAGGAGAGGAGGCTGCCAGGATGGTTAGGAACAGGAGTGCCACTCAACTCCGCCACTTCATCACCTGCACTGCTGTCAAAAGCAGGACGGGCGACACCTTCCAGCTGCCAATGATGAGCGCCTCAGCACGAATGGCATCATCAGAGAAGAAAGGCTTGCTATCCTCATGTTATAGATAGACAAGCTAACAGAGGACCCAAGAAAGAAGAAGCAAAGAGCCCGTGAGACATCATGTCCTGTCTAGGACACGCCTTGGGAGAGGTGTGCAGAGAGAACAGCAGTCCCACTTATCTTCAGAACTCTCACTTCAAGACCAGTGAAAACTATCTCTTTCCAACATGCTGCCCCTCATCTCTGAGCAAAGCTCTTGGCTGGTCCTCTCCAGTTCCTTCCCGTCTTCTCCACCTCTTCCCTCCTGCTGTGTGTAGCCAGTCCCAAGCCTTCCCTGGTCCAGTCTGGAAGTCCTTCCTGCATGCTGGGGTCTGAGGTCAGGCCTGGCCTGCGTCCTGACTCATTGGCCGTCCAGGAGCTGAGCCAGTGCCATTGCCCTCTGCAGGCTCACTTCCATTGTCACAGAAGCCCCTGAGCTCTGCCATCTCTGCCCAGGAGGTGCTCAGCCAGGGTAAGCCGCTAGGAGAGGGGCTGCAGGGTAGGAGTTTCAGCCCTTTTAATTGCAAATATTTCTATTCTAGACACACTGGAGTCATTGGAAATACAGAGGTTGGTGAAAGGTGTCTCCATATCATACCATCTAGACAGCAATTGAGCCCAACCTTCCATGAGGATGTTCTCATGAAATAGGAGCCCATGTGAGAGGTGAAAAGAAAGAAAAATAACACGTTCTCAGTGGGTCCCAATGAGAGAATGGAGGAATTTGTCCAAGCAGATGACAGAAGGGCAATGATGTACTCAGAAGTATGCAAGATTTGATTTGTGGGTATTTTTATTTTCCATTCCTCTTTTTAGGTAGATCACACACTTTTCCTTTCCAGCTCTAAAGATGGTTTAGGGACAGATTCCCAGGACTGAGTGAAAAGGAGGCTGGAGCAGGGCACCTGGGCTCTCACCCTGCAGGCATAAGCTCAGCGACTGCACACGGTGACGTGTCACTCTTACACCACTGTGATTCTAGTTGAATGAGGCCCTCTGTACAGCCAAGGAAGCTGAGACTCAGCAAGGTTGTATAATATAGGAGAAATTAGGGGCTGCAGCACTGGTGGTGGGTAACGTGCTACTGGCAGCTGAGCCAGGGAACCTTCCTGAATCCTGGATGGCTGGATTTGGTCCCTCACCCACATAAAAAATAAGCAAATGATATGAAAAGGAAAAATAAATTTAATTCAGTTTGGCCCAAACTAGAGGAAAGCAGCCAATCTCCGATAGTCCTACAGAAGTGGTTACAATTCACAGAGTGAAAGCCAGGAGATGTAGATTTAACCAGGCTGTGCTGCCAGGACATGTCACAATTCCTGTCCTCAGCCCTGGCTGGCACCACCTGAGCTTTGAGAGCAGTTTCTCAGCTTCCATTGAGATGGAGAAAATAGAAAATGGTGGGGGTGTGCATTTTAGGGCTTTTAATTTCCAAGGGGCTCTGTTACAGAGGTTACTTTGGGTGTCTTTCTGCTCCATAACTTCTGACAGGATGCACCTCACTTTAGCAGCACACAGGCCTGAGTAGTTCAATGCAAAAGCAGGGCAGGATTACCAAGGCTGTGAGCTCCAACCCTCATCCTCCTAGCCGGACAGTGCAATGTTGACGGTAAGACCCACCAAGAACCACCTGCAATTCTGCCTGCTGCAGAGACTGGGCCATGCTAGATTCTCCGGGCAAGGGGGACGGGTGGGAAGAGCCTAGGCAAGGGGAGAAATGCCGAGCAGAGACTCAGTGGTTCAGGAAGCGGCAGGGGCAGGGGCAGGGGTAGGGAGGTTTGTGTGCGCAGGAGCTGTACCAAAGCCAGCTGCAGAGGCGAGGAACAAGAGAGAGCCTGGACAGTAGAACAGAACGGCGCATGCGCCCGGGTCTGCAGGGTCACTGGAGTGTGTGCATGCATGGATGTGAATGTGGGGGCCAGGGGGTCACAGGGGGCAAGAGGCTGGGAGCCAGAGATAAGCATGGAATGTGGACACCGCACGCACTGGACCCACAGGACAGGGGTTCAAGGCCCAGCTCTGTCGTTCGGTGGAAAGGAGACCCCAGAGAGTCAAGAGCAAGCAGATTATGGCTGAGGCCTGTCCCCTGTGGATAATTCCTCCCCCTGTCCTTTGCTTCATGTACGGGCTTTGCCCCACCTTCAGCTCAAGACTCTAGAAAGACTTGTCCTTGGTCGGCAAGTGACACAGATCTCTGTTTTATTTTCAGTTGTTTCATTCCATGAACCCAGACAGTCCCCATCCTTGTAAAAAAAATAATAACAAATAGTAGTAATAACAATAGAGGAATGTGACTCATTCTCAGGGGGGTTTTAGGCACGAATCATTCCCAGATTCAAGCCTGCCTCCTTCTTTCGCGGTTCACACGCTGGCCTTGGTGACGCTATCTGGTGTGATGCCACCAGAGGGCTCCACAGGGCAGGGTCCCAGGGACCTCTGGCTGTACTGGAGTGGGGGAAGCTGTCTTCTACCCACAGAAGGAGTACCCCAGGTGGATCTGCCCATCAGGAAGAGTGAATCACTGCTCAGCACCTGGCTCTCTCTACCTCAAGGACTGGTGACATGTGCCACTCCAGGACCCTTCCATTTGGTGCTGGAAAGTGCAGGCCCACCTTCTGCAGCTACACTGGCCTGTCCACAGTGCACTCTGCTCCCAGTCTGCAGCCTGATTTTTGTCCTTGATGTTCCCATTTTTTTTCTTCATCTTTATATTAAATTTCGTATTTCTGAATTACACGCATCTATGCCCCTTAAATGCCTCTAGAAACCAAGAGGTTTAAGATTAAACTCAAATATCATGCACAACCAAAGGTTTTGTCATACACCAGGAGCCAGCCAATGACCCACCAGCCAAATCCTGCCTGCCACCCATTTTTGGATGGTCCAAAGAAAGCTTTTTAGGTTTATCAGTGGTTTGGGTGGGTGGGGAAGGCCTGTGATATGGGAGAATTACATGGTGTTCAATATGAGTGTCACATGAGAACACAGCAATATCCACCCATTCACCTGTGGTCAGTGGCTGCCTCCCCCTGCTACAGCAGGAGGGTCAGCAGCTCTGACGCAGCTGGGTGTGGCCCTCGAGCCTGAAATTTTCACCATCCAGTGATTTACAGGTAAAGTTGGCAGATCCCTGGATCAGACTTCATTCTGCATTTCTCCTGCCAACGTGACACCATAGAATTGCTGCCAAGTTAAGTTTTTGCTGCATCCTCGCTCAGTCTAGATATTTTTTGTGCATTGGTAAAACTACCTCTCAGTATAGTCAACCTTGACTCAGGTGTGCGTTATGGTCTGGCTTGGAGTTCAATGCCATGTAAGAGCCTCTTAGCAGTGACTAACAGACCCTCGTGGATGACTAACCTATAGTTTATAGTCACTAATAAAACAAATTTTAAAACTCCTATTTTTGCTGAGAAGGCTGAGCCAGCAAAAGGAGCTACTTTACAGTGCTCTCAGACTTGTTTCCCCCCCCCCCCCCGGTTTCTTTCCGATCGACACGTGTGTGTGTGCACATTTGCTGATCTGTTCCCTTTTCTGGTCAACCTTAGATAGAAATAAACCAAGTCTCCATGGAAACACAACATAATGCTCTCACAGATGATCGAGGCCCCGGCAGCTGGTACAGGCTGAAGGCTGCAATGGCATTTGACCAAATTAGGAAGAGAAGCGGTTCCCTGGCTCCTCCAGACCCTGAATCCTAAAGCTCAGCTTGGAAGCCCAGGCGGTGTGGATTAAGGTGACTACTTTCTTTTTTTCTGGGCATTTCTTTTGTTTTTTTTTTCTTTTATCAATGTATGTTTCAGGTAAGGGGCTTTCATCTCCCCCCACGCTTATACAGACACTACCGAGTAAACGGAGAGAACCTGCGCTTAGCGAGCACCCATTGTGTTTGGACATTTATGAGTCACGTCTGGAGCAATGTGACGGTCCTAAAACTGGCAGGGCTGGAACTTGAACTCTGGTCTGCTTAACTCCAAAGTGATTCTCTTTCCACAGCAGGTGAAATAATATCCTTTAAATATTTTTTTTTATTGTTGGTTGTTCAAAACATTACATAGTTCTTAATATACCATATTTCACAGATTGATTCAAGTGGGTTATGAACTCCCATTTTTACCCCATATACAGATTGCTGTGTCACATCAGTTACATTTCCATTGATTTACAAATTGCCTTTCTAGTGACTGATGTATTCTGCTGTCTATCCCATTCTCCACTATCCCCCCTCCCCTCCCCTCTCCTCCCCTCCCCTTCTCTCTCTCCACCCCCTCTACTATAAATCGTTTCTTCCACTTATATAATTTTTCTCCTACCCCTCCTTTCCTCTTATATGTAATTGTGTATAACCCTGAGGCTCACCTTCCAATTCCATGCAATTTCCCTTCTCTCTCCCTTTCCCTCCCGCCTATCATCCCTGTTTAATGTTAATCTTCTTCTCCAGCTCTTCGTCTCTACCCTGTCCTTGGTTACTCCCCTTATATCAAAGAAGACATTTGGCATTTGTTTTTTAAGATATCCTTTAAATATTAAGGACACCGAAAAGCCAAGAGGTCTTGTAACATAGCCCATCCCTTTTTCCTGGGGGTAAAATCAGAATAGAGTAGAATATGTAGGTCTGCTCATCCAGGAGCCTCTGTGAGCAGGCCTGGCCTCCCCAGGCATCAGGAAGAATTTTCCCAGACCTGTGCTCTCCAACTGATGGGGAGTGCTGGGCACAGTGGTCTAGGGAGCAGGTTGAAGGCTGACCGCCCCCTCGGGCAGGTGGACCCCAGGCCTCACCTTCCACAGAGGCTACTTTGCTTTCTCTTGTTTTAAGACATAGTCCTCTACTTCATAATCCTTCAGAAAGCACCGTCCTGGAGGACATTTATGTCTGAACACAGCACAAGATATGGCAGCAATATAAGAACCAGGATTTCTGAAGGGAGTATGTGCCCCTGCAGGTTCACGCGGAGCTCATGCTAACACTCCCTCCCGTGACGAAGACATGGAGAAAGATTGGTTCTTAAAGGAACAGCCCATCCTCCCCTTCTCCGAATCTCCAGTCACACTGTACCATCACTAGGACCACGGAGGGCCATGACAGAGGGAGAGGAGGGCAGCCCCCTGCATCCCGCCAAGCCTGAGTCCTAGGCTCCCCTCTGAGGCATGATGGGATGGCTGTCCTTCACTCCCTGTGAATTCAGGAGTTCACTCCTCTTCTGCGCAAGCCATTTGTTACATAAAGAGTCTATGTAAAACACTTTGCTCTCCAGAGAGGAGCCATATCATTGCAAACTGCTTTATTAATAAAATTAGCCATCAAATTAGAGCAGTAGCTACTGTACTGAAATAGACCTTAAGATTATGAGAAGATTAAGTCACTGGGGACATTTTGTACACCAGAAATAATCTCACTCTGAGAAACAGAAGGTTTGACTTTAGCTAGGGCGGACATTCTTTACAAATACTAACTGCTTTTTCTGATTCCAGGACCCTGTCCTTCTCAATGGCTTTTACTCAACTGCCAGGATGTTTAAATCCCTGGGTGTTGGCTGGGCACAGTAGCACACACCAGTGACTCAGGAGGCTGAGGCAGGAGGATCACGAGTTTAAAGCCAGCCTCAGCAACTTTGAGTAGCTCTAAGCAACTTAGTGAGAGCCTATCTCAAAATAAAATATAGAAAGGGCTGGGGACATGGCTCAGTGGTTAAGCACTTCTGGGTTTAATCCCTGGTACTTCCCTCACCCACAAAAATAAATAAATAAGAATAAATAAAGCCCTGGACATCAGTCAAGGAAGCCCTTACTGCTGGGTGACTTAGCTAAACACAGCATAGCTTACAGAATATTTAGACATTAATTGCTCTGAAAAAGAATGATGTTTTGCATCTCAGTGCAATTTACAAAGACTGTTCATCCAACCCCATACCAGGAAAATACATCTTCCTTTCATTAATCTTTCATAGAATAAATAATGGTATTGGGATTCTAGCACACAACCAGTAATTTTTCTTGGGCTACATTGATAAAAAGTGCTGTCATTTCAAGAAGAACTCAAACTACTTTATTAGCCATTGGCACACACCACATGATTCAGGGTTAGAAGAAAATAACAGATTTTAAGCTCAGGCTACTGTAAAAAACAATTCTGCTCAACTTATAAATTGCCTGAGGAAGAACGGAGTCCCTATTCATCATTTTGACCTGCTAAGTCACCCACCTGCTCAGCCAACCATATTCTACTAGCAGAACGAGGTTGACCTTCCACAGGTGAGCTCAACTGTCTCTGTGAGCAAAGAGGATAGTGAAAACTCAAAAAAATAAGGCATGCCAAGAAGAGGGCTCCTACTTTTATTTTTCTTTTCTCTATATCGTTTTGTTTTGCTATTTCAAATCTTATTTCTTTAATAGCAATGACCTTTGACTTCAGTGCCATGCCCTAATTGGGTAATATCGCAATTGACAGTACCTGTACACCATGCCTGTCTGCGCCTTGGTGGTTTCCTGTAGCGAAATTCCATGGACGCGTAAAAACTTCTCCAGATATTTCCGTTCTGCAGCTCCACTGGGCCGAACAGGCCAGCAGACTGCTTGGGGCTGAGTCTTGGTCACTGTTAGATGTCGTCTGCATTTGAGAGCAGATTCACTGGATTTAGGCAGCCCCAGCTTGGGGCTGGGGATGTCCGCACAGGCAGGTTTGTACAGATGCATTTCTCCAAACTGGAAGAGGCAAGCTGACCGCACAGCGCTCCTCCCTGGGGCTGGCCGTGATCAGCTCGGGTTTTCTGGCTTTGGGGTGTCCCTAAAAGGGATCCGCTTGTTTCCTTTGGATTTTCCTTACTGTTTTCTTGCACACAAGCAGGTTCCTAAGTCCCCAGCAGAGCTGTGGGTTACATGTCTCTGCCAAGTCCTAGGCAAAAAGTGACCGAGTCCAGTCACTATTCTTGTGCCTTATTTAAAGTTCTCGGAATTAAACGTAAACAAGTATGTATCGGCCCCGGGGGGAAAAAATATGGGCACTCTTTCCCATGTCTATTTAGGTAAAGGGAAATATTTTGGTAGGAAGTGGGCCAACGCTTTGGTTTTCATCAGGACCAAAAGGCCGTGGGGATGATTCATACATGGGCAATGAGACCTCTTGAAATCAGCACATTTTTATAACCAAATTGTCTTTTATACTAGCAGCATGATCATTTGGCTAAAACGTCCACTACCCTTTTTTTTTCCTCCAGATGTTGCTGTCGACGATAGGAAAAATCAATAAGGTGGATGTAGGAAGTCAAAGGCCCACACCAACACAGCCAGCAGACTTGAAAAGAGGGTAAGAGCAGATGGGTGAGGAAGGAGCCCACCAGAGCGCCCGGGGCTCATGGACATTCATAGGCAGGACAAACACGGAAGCAGATAAAATCAATGAACCTGGCCTACACCTGGTACTTACACAAAATTAACTCAAATGGATCATGAACCAGAAAGCAAAATGTAAAACTCTAAAACTTCCAGCTAAAAATAGGAGAAAACCTTTAGGACCTCAAGCTAGGTGAAGAGTTCTTAGACTTGGCCCCAAAAGCACAGGCCACATAAGGGAAAATAAAAAATTGAATCTCATCAACATGAAACACTTTTACTCTATCAAAGATCTTGTAGAGAGTATTTAAAAAAAAAATATATATATATATATATATGAAAGAAAGAAAAAAATAGGCTGGGAGAAAATATTTGCAAAGTAACATGTTCATTGCTTAAGTTATGTAGTCTATGGTGATTTATTAGGAGAGCCTAAACCAGGACATTGATAAGGAAAAACTACATCACTAACATCATGAACTGAAAACCTTATTTAAAATATAATATAATGAAATCTGTAAAAGATATAACAAAAATGCAGCAAACGTGCCTACTGCAGGTACCCACTGTGGTGTCAAGAGGGGCAAAAGAGAATCCTGCTTCTATTAAAGAGATTAAGAGGTGTTTGAGAGGTATATTTGAGATATTTTAGCACAAATCTGAGACTTTCTCCTTTTTTTTTAGGTAATCAGAAAAACTGAAAAAATCTGAAATGACAATATGCTATGGTGTGAATCAAAGTTATTCGGTGCCCCATCTGTGCCCTGACTACATTCACGTCCTTGCCACTGCTGTCTGACAGTGTCAACGGCTCTCCCTGCAAGGACACAGCTTAATGCCCCAGCTGTAATATAGGACCTTCCAGGGGAGGCCTACGTAGGAGATGAACTTACGACTTCCGGAATAATCAGCACACTGTGTGCCCAAGCAGCGCCTCACAGATGTCCTCCATGTGCTTGCTCCAGGGTTAGGCTCACGTCACCTGCTGCTCCTCTAGTCAGCCTGTTTCCAGCTTCCCCAGTAGCCACAGTCCTGCACCTCAAGGAAGAAATACGTGCTTGGAAGGAAAAACCCTGATAATCCAGAGAAAGCACCATGTGAAGGCTGGGGGAGAAGAGGAACTTGAAGTACCTGCGGGTCTGTCCCTTACAGTGACAGAAGTTGGATCTGACTGCAGGAGCTGGGAACGTCACCTGCAGGGCTGAGAACACTGGGACAGGACAGTGGAGCTCCCTGCAACGAAGACCAGAGGAGGCCGGGGGAGTAGCCCCTGCAATGTCAGATACAGCCCTCTCCCTCATGTCCCTCTTTCTCTACCCCCTGGAACATGGAGTCCCAGAGAGATGAGGAGCTGAGAGAGCCAACACTGACCTAAAACCAGAATTTCTTTTCGAAAAGTTCAAAAAGTTGGCCAATGTCAAGGAAGAAATCATATTTCCTAAGGGAATTATTAATCCCTTTGGTTGTCAATACCAATTGCTGTCAGATTTAAATGAGATGTGGTAAGCTATGGGAGATACCTCTGAGCAGCCAAGGGGGCAGGGGAGGTCTTTCTTGCTTGTCCTTCTGTGTCTTGGGAAGGATGAAGACCATATTCTCTTCAGAATCTTTAGGTATCACACAGCGCCAGCAGAGTGATGGGGCATACTGTGCTTAGGATCTAAAATGTCCCCCAAAGTCATGTGTGAGTATCTCGGTCACTAGCTGATGGTGCTGTTGGAGCTGCAGAAACACCAGGAGGCAGGGCCCAGTTGGAGGAGAAGGTCATTGAAGGCCCTTCCTCCCTCTGCTTCCTGGCTATCATGTGAGCAGCTTTCCTCCACCATGCCCTTCCGCCATGATGTTTCAGGCCCAGAGCAATGGAGCCAGCTACACACACACATCTCTGTCTGTCTATCTCTCTCTCTCCCTCTCCCTCTCCCTGTTTCCCATGAGCTGAGCAGCTTTCCTCTACCACGTACTCTTCACTTCACTGTGATCATGGGCCCAGAAGCAATGGAACCATGGACTGAAACCTCTAAAACTGTGAGCCAAAATTAACATCTCCCTAAGTTGATTTTCTCAGGTGTTTTGTCACAGCAACAGAAAGCTGTCTAGCTCAGCACACAGGAGGCCCTGGGACTCAGAAGAAGTCACAAGTAGAAGGTCACACAGCTCTGGGTGGTGGGAAGGCTTGATCCACACTTGCTCAGCCTTCATTAAGAGTTTTGTGACCTTAAACAGGTCTCTTCCCTGAGTTTAGGTCATCTCTAAGAGTCTCCCAGGTCTAATGTTCTGTGAGTCTTAAAAATTCCTTGGGCTAGGGCTGGGGATGTGGCTCAAGTGGTAGCGCGCTCACCTGGCATGCATGTGGCCCAGGTTCGATCCTCAGCACCACATACAAACAAAGATGTGGTGTCCACCGAAAACTAAAAAATAAACATTAAAAAAAAATTCCTTGGGCTAGACATGCAATAAAAGAGAGGCCCTTCCCATGTTGACTGGCAAACTTGGATTCCATGAATTATTAGCTAGTTCTCTAAAATACCGGCCCTACAAGATTGCTATTATTCTTAGAATAGACCAAACACATGTGTAACCAAGTTTTAAATTTTCCTTGGCTAGAAGGCTGACTTGTTGAACACTGCATCCTGGATTTATGGACATGTTCCAGTCATCTAAACATGATGTCTGTCTGGAATGAAAACTGAAGGCGGAGCTGGTGGGGCTGGTAGGATGGGACTGCGCCCTGCGGCTGGGCAGAGGAGTGCTAGGACTTCCCTGGTGACTTAGACAAGAGGCACCAGACCAGCTTGCAGAGCACATTTCCCTATTATATAACTTACAAGCAATCGTCTTCCCGCTCTTGTTCTCTGGTCTGCTTGCTGGAACTTCATGGTGGATATTGGGACATCTGCCTCCATCCCACCAGCACCTCCCAGGATTGCTGCCCTCATCACTGCCACCTTTTCTTTACCTTCCAGAGGTATGCTGGGGTCCAGTAGCATGCAGTGAGACCTGGGTTAAATACATGCGTGTCATGTCAACAGGATGCAATGAATAAAGCATTGGCTTTGCCCTTGAGGGGCTCTTGGCGGAGGAGACAGACCTGTGAAGACCCAATGCTGCAGAGGAGCCAGGCTGAGGTGGGCAGTGAGTCTCACAGTCATAAACCCAGCCTGTGACGCAGCCCGAACGTGGGACGACCCCCAGAGCAACATCAGTAGCAGGGGCGGAGGACGGAGGGGCTCCTCCAGAGGTCGCAGTCAAGCTTGGCATCTGTTCTGGTACTGCTCTGTCTGTCCTTCAACCCCTTTTCTAGATAAGCCCTCTTGCCTCTCTCTCGACCAGATTTTTTTCTAGGAATTACAATGAAAGGGTCCTGGTGGATGTGGGGTGGACATGCAGTGTGTGGCTAAGAGCCCCAGGGAGGCCGGTGGGGCTCCTCCCTGGCTCCTGAGAGCAGCGTCCTGGCTCTCCCACTGCACCTTCCCCACGGCCTTCATCTCACATGCTCTGGCAGGACAGGAGACTGTCCCCACGCTCGGTGCACATGTCTAACAGGTGCATGTGTCTAACAGGTGCACAGAATACACCTACGGGCTGCTTTAGGAAAAATGAGGCAACCTGAGGGTGGCCAGGCCCACGGTCTCTTCCTAGGCCCCCAGAGGGCGTCTGGACAGGACTGGCCACTAGGATTTAACGGGTGTTCTGCACTCACCCCTCCCCCACAGCCAGAGAGCACCTTGGGGGTGGAGTCTCAGCAGGTGACCCCCTTGCTACCTTGGGCACAGCTCCCTTGTAGCTGGGCCAGCGTTCCCCAGGGAAGCCGACTGAGGCCTTGAGTCTAAACCAAAGGGAACAGCAAGGGGACCAGCTGTGTGGAAGGGCACCCATGGCCGGGGAGCCTCCAAACATGGCTGTGAGGCACGGGAAGAGACAGGTGGGGAGGACGGAGAGGGCACAAGAGGAGGCCTCGGCCCATCATTCTGGCTGGGACTCTGGTTTTAAGTACTGTTGGTCTGTGACACACTTAAGTACATGGGAAGAGTGCTCCTGGACTCTGCTTGACCCGTCCTGCCCAGGTCTGGCTTAGAAGAATTCCCACAGACAGGAATCATGGTGGGTGGAAGGAAAGCAAGCCCTGAGACCAGGAAGACCTGGGTTCAAATCCTGCCCCTACCACAGGCCAGTGGGCTAACCAAGACCCTTTCTAAGTCCCAGATTCTTCCTCGGGAAAGTGCAGCTTACCATAGCATTAAACAAGGTTGTTGTAAAAATATTAAAATATTGTATTTGATGTACCTAGCATGAAACAAGTAGCTCAGTAAATGGTGATTATTGTCATAACACCTGCAATGCTGTCAGAGTCGGGGTCTGCCATCCAGACCATGAACTGTGTGCACTGTACCCTCGTGTTGTGCAGTGCATGGCACACACAACTATCTGTGGTAGCCCTGCACAGACTTGGCAAAGCAATTAATTTTCCAGGGACTTCAGTGCTACGGGCTGCATGGTGGGTTCCATTCACAAGATGGATGTGAATAGCTTTTAAAATGGTTTTCTCTCTTCTAAAGAGATGTGAAGGATTACCTGAACATAGTTGGTTTCTTTGTCACCTAATAAGAAATACCCCCATTGCTCCTTAAGTGACACTGGGGAGGTCAGAAGTGGCAAGGACAGCCACAGACCTGTGGTCACTGTCCCCACATGGCAGGGGCTTGTTGGTCTCCTTCCACACATCACTCTCAGGGGGTCTAGAACTGGCAGGAGCAAGGCCAGGAATCTGGGGTGTGGAAAGGTGTTCTGTAAAGCAATTCTCAGCGGGGCCTCAAAACTGGGTTTCAGTTTTGTGATACAAGGTACTGCCGAGAGGTCTCAATGGGCTCTCTCCATCCCAAACAGTCTTCCACTCCACCTCCTGGGTGCTTAAGACTCCACAAAAAAAAAAAAAAATGTTAGGATTCTAACTAGAGCCATATAAATCGACTGATTCAATTCTCTTATTTTACAGATAAAGAAACAAACACCCAAGTACATGGCAATATTCAGCAGTTAATTATTATAAGGACTGGGAGAAAGAGTGTGTTTCCTGGACATCACACACACACAGGCACACACAGACACACACGCCCAGAGACACACAGACAGACACATTCTGTGGTGCTGGGGATTGAACCCAGGGCAGCTCCAGCCTGCATTATATATTTTAAGTCCCTACACAGCAGGCTGCCCCTTGACCTGTCCCCTCACTGCACAGCAAGTGCAAACATTTAGTCCCTGACATGGCCGAGGAGCAGGCCCCACTGAAAGGCTGTGCTTCTGTCCCGGGAGGAAAACGCACCGTCCCCTCTGCTGACCTGACCTGTGATGGAATGTCCTCTCTGGCTGGACGTTTACAGACTCCAATGCCAGTGTCCTGCCTGCGTCGTGAAGGACGCGCTCCCTGTGGTTGGCTTTTCTAAAATCTCTAAGGATATTTCCAAGATAAACCAGCGTGAAGCGGTTTCAGCCTCTGGCTTTCCCCAGACAGCCTGACACACCAGCCCAGAGATGGCAATGACCAAATCGTTCACAGGTCACCTTCTCAGCAACCCCGCTGGACAGAGCACAGCCAAGAATCATCAAATGAGCCACCAGACACCACGAAGCCCGAGTTTCACACTCCTGGGAGAGGATCTCAGCTCACTAACCAGTGGTCCTTCTGGTCAGTTAGGGCAGGACAGATTTCCTTATCACCCGTCCCTTGCCTGACAGAGGCAGGAAGTTAGAGGAAAAGAGCTAAGCAAGAGCAGCAAGAGGGGACCAAAATCCAAACTCCAGGTGCAAGCCACGGCCTCTGCCCTTCCAAGCTCTGGTGGACCCAAGGACCCTGCAGCTCAGCACCATGGCTAACGTTTGTTGAGAAAAACTAGAGTTAAGAGGAGCCTGGACCCTTAGATGAGTCTCGGGCATTGGAGTCACTTGGGTGACGATTTCCAGGCTCTGACATTGTCGGGTGATGAGGCCTGGTGAATATCTTCTGTGTTTGGAAATGTCTCCTTCCCACCCACGCCAATTCTGTTCCAGTTGATAGCGACGCGGAGCTCAGCCCACCCTGAACCCAGGAAGGCCAGCTTTGTTCCTGAGTGCAGACGTGTCCTCCCCAGCTCCTCCCTGGCCCTCGGCTCCAGCCCCTGCATCCCTGTGACGGGAAGGACAGGGCCACTGAAACCCACACCTGCCTCTCTGCCCTGTCTCTCCTGCTCCTGTGGGAAATACTTGCTCCCTATTCTCACGGCACCTGGTTCACACTTCTAACAGCCCACTGGACTGTAGTCTTGTCTTCCCTGGAAAGACTCCAAGACCATTTGGGACAAGAAGCCCTGAGTGTGGCCCCTGGAGCACCAGAAGTGGATGGCAGTGGGTGTTCAAACCTCTCGAATGTGTTGTTTCATCTTCCAGTCTGAGCGCTAGAGGTGACTTCAGCATCATGTATGTGGTTACAGGACGATGTCCTTGGACAGGAGTGCCGTCCCCCTCTTTTTTCTCCTTAACTAATTCTGAATGTTGACTTTGTTGAAAATCCATTTAACTGAAAAATACGATAACAACACACTAAAACATCATACATGTTTGCCATTTCTCTTGGATAAATGACCTTGTGCAGCATGAAACACTGCAATCGGGTTTAAGGGTTTAATATTTTGTTCAATAACCAACTGGTGTCTGGATGGTCACATCATTCAAGTTCCTAAGCCTGGAGGCGGGGAGCTGGTCTTCCTGATGCTCACTTGAGGAATCCTTTATGCTGACTGACACCCCCAGTCCCAGAGGTCATTAGAGAACCCAACAGCCCTTTGGGCAGCTTGTTTCTTAATGGTCATTGCTGTGAGCAAATGAAATATGAAGACTAAGCTACAAAGTGCACTTTTGGTTTTGACATTTTTGAAGTGAAATGCTTCAAATGGGAGGTATTTGTAACAAAACAAGGTTCCTGGGACATACACTCGGCCACCAGTGGGCACCCCCACTTGCTCACAGGCCACGCAGAGCCCTGCACAGGTCCCCGTGGAGGCTGGTGCTAGGGGAAGGAATGCCAGCACCTGGTTGCAGACCTGCAGGTTTATTTGTTGATGTCACTTGCAGAGTCAGGCTGTGTCCTGCAGCTGGAAACAGAGGGGCTTTTCTGCCATCAAGCATCCTATATAGGTGCATTGCTGGAAAACATGGGTGATGACACTGTAAATGGTTTGCTTTGCTTTGTTTTGTTTGAAAAGAGGTCTCTCTAAGCTGCCCAGGCTGTGCAGAACCTGGGAGCCCCCTGCCTCAGCCTCCTGAGCGCCTGGGATCACAGGGGCGCGCCACGGCGCCAGCTCAGAAGCTCCTCTTAACCGCACAGGCCTCGCTGTTCTGAGGTAGACTGGTCAGGAGCTCTGACTGTGCCCGGTGCTCTCCGACCCTTGCTTCCGCGTGCCTGACCCTGCCTCATGAGGCACCAGCCTATGTCTCTGGCACCAGAGTCTGTGGCTGTCGCCATGGAAGGACGGGGCTGCTGCACCCAAGGACCCCACCCCAGGCCCAGGGCAGAGGTGCCAGCAGGAGCCACCTGGGATGGTTCAGCCATTGCAGTCCTGGGGGCAGGGGAAGGGGGTGCTCTGTGAGACCAAAGTGGAGCCGAGTGTCCAGAGACCTACAGGAGAGGCTGTGTGCTTCATCAGTGTCCCCTGTCCCTGTCAGGCTGACTTCAGGTCACCAGCCACAGCTTCCCTAGGTGCCCTCAGCCTTCTCAGTGAAACAGGAAAGCTGAGATCCAAGAGGAGAACCTAGACTCAGGAAGGTCTGGGCCAGTGGGTCAGGCTTTGAACAGGGACAGCGTTGAAAGGACCGCCTTGTCCCTCCTTATCCAGGAAGCGACTCAGCCACTGCTGCTGACCACGCCCATTCCTCCAACTGAGGCGGGTTTGGATGCAGTTCCCAGCCTCCTTTGCAGCTAAGTCAGTCCTGTGACTGAATCCCAGACAGCGTCACTTCTGCCTCCAGATGCCATTCATAGCTGGTCCATCTCATAGACCCTCAGGTGGCCTTCCATCCTCTCTGCCTCCCATCTGCCTGCTGGACCAAGGTCAATGTTCAGCTGTCAGAACTGTCATCATCCTGGTTCACCTGAGTGGACCTTCCTACTGCTGATCAGACTTAGAGGTAAGACATAAACCTTCTCATGTCAAGCCTCCAAGGTGTCAGGATGCAGCAGCTACGGTTACCTTCAGAAGGCTTCTCTTTCTCAAGGGCAGCCCTCCTGGGATCAGCATCCAGCAGCCCTGCCTGCACTGGGAGCCAGAGCCAGAGAGCTGGTCCAGGGCCCAGTTTAATTTCCTGATGACTGAAGAAACATTTGGCAAGTTTCTCTTTGAAATTAGGTCATAATGTGTGTTCCAGTGCAAACGAAACTCCTGATTTCTCTTTCCTGACAGTGGAGATTTTTCTCTGAAACCAGGATGTTGGCATCCGTTGACATTTCGCCTACCCAGGGAAGGCAACCACTGTCTCCAGAGGAGTGAGCTAATGGTCCCGGAACTGTGCCGTCTCCTCCTCCCTGGGAGCAGGAGCACGTACTAGAGCAACAATCCTGTGGGACATTAGCACATGCCATGTGGTGACAACAGGCTAAAATTGGAAAGACTTCTAATCAGAGTGCAGATGAGAGGGAGCTGGACAAGGACCAACTGGACGCCAACTTCTGAAGTTGAATGACATTAATCTGATAGAAGTTGCCAGGCGGGGCCTGCCTGAGCTCTTACTTACTCAGCCCCCTGAGAAGTGGGGGAGAAGCTTGCAAAAATTCTGAAATCCAGAGTCCATCCCATGACCCAGCCTTTCACGTCCTCCCCCTTAGAGCTGCTTCCTGACACCCTCCTGCTGTCACCTGCCTGGTGCAGGGTGAGAAGCCAGGGCTCCAGGTGGAGGGAAAGGGGTCCCTCCATGTCCCAGCCAGGAGCCACAGGGTGTTGGGGGAGGTGTGTGTGATAGTACTCTAGTGACATCTCTGCAGTGGTGGACACTCAGCCCAGACCAGGGATGGGGCACCCTGTGGCGACACCTGCCACCTGGCTGTTCATATCCAAGGGCTGGCTGTCTTGCTGCCTGCCTGCCTGGCCTTCAGGAGGATCTTTTCTGAGACTCAGTTTCCCTTTGTTAAGGGGATATAATAAAACCTCACGCATATGGGTCACTGGAAGAGTTCAGTCATGATGAGGCTATGCAGTGCTTGAGAGTATTCCGCAGAGTTGCTGACCCCAGGAGAAGGGAGCTGTCATGGTTTTGTCAATCGCCCAAAAAGCGCTGCCCAGTCTGAATGAGTGTGGCTGTCCACCAGGAAGCAGTGAGGGCCCCCACGCTCTCAAACCACACTCTGGCTGACTGAGAGCCGATGTCCCATGGCAGGTGATAACAGAGATCACCTAGCAGCAAGTGCACAGTTGGGAGCAGTGCTCACACGTGTCCTAACTGGTTCTCAGGATCCTCTAAAGTGCGTCACCCAGATGCTTTGTCCCCCATGTTGATGATGAAGTTGAGGCTCAGAGAAGAGATGTGATTTTCTGAAACCCACACAGCCAGCCAGGGACAGAGAGGATCTATACCTCGTCCTCTCGTTCTGGAGACCAGGGGAGAGGACACTTCAGACAGGAGTTTGATCCATGTTAATCAGGAGGGACTAAATTGGGGTGCAAGTGAAAATCCTGGAGGATCATGGCTCTAGGTGCTGCGGCGGGAACGGCATGTCCAGACGGCTTACTTGGGCCTAGGAGATCCCCCAGGCTCAGGTAGGTTGTCATCCAGCAAAGGGAGGGTGCAGAGGGGGCAGAGCAGGAGGTGGCACTCAGAGGGAAAGGTCCCGACAGCCTTTGCTGCTGGCCTGCCCAGGCACTCGGCTCTGTGCAGAAACGTTTATAGACCGTATTTCCCCTAATCCTCCCAGCTCCAGGATCGGCTTCTCCCCAGTTCACAGGAGCCAGATGGAGGTCCCAGAGATATTAAGTGGTTGCATCAGGACTCAGATCCGGGCCAGTGTGAACTTAATATTAATTAGCCCCCAGTCTGAATGACCCTGGAGGATCAGAGGGGGCAAGATGCACAGCGTCCCTGACGAGTAGGAGAACCGTGTAACAAGCTGAAGGACAGGTTATATAACACAACCGAGCTGTATAAAAATAAAGCTAAGCTTTGTAACTGAGGCTAAATTTGAAACTCACAGTGGGATGTTACCCCACCTCAGAGAAGCAGAATACTGCATACGCGGAGCAGGAGGGAGAAAGGCTGACCTTGGGCAGGGTGTAGAATAACCATGGTTCACAGAGGGAACCCGGAGTACCTCAGCACACGCAGCAGAGGGGTGGCTCAGGGGAGCTTTCAATCCCTGAATGGGAAAGAAGAAAAAGTAGCCACAACAGGCACCGAGTCATGGGGTGTCTGACCCAACATCACCGTGGCCTCCAGCTGTTGGAGTCAATGCCAAGAAGATGAAGCCATCGCTGTGCGTCACCCTGGGATTTCCATCCTATTCCTCTCTAAATTGATACACTTATTTTAAAACTTAGCTTTATCTTCTGCCAAAATAGCCTTGAATTCTTAGAGTTGTGATGTAAGTGATATGTTTCTTCCTGATGTTCATGACGATAAATATAAATCTATAGAGAGTTGTACTGTCCACATGCCCCTCAAATCATCCAGGCACAACCAGGGTCCCAGAGCTTGGGAAATATGGAAAGCAAGCGAGGAGCCCTGGACAGGAAGCAGGAGACTTGAGTCTGGGCGGGAATGGCCCCACAGGTGGCCCCAGGGGAAACCAGGAGCCAGGAGCACACACATTACCCTGGGTGAAGGCAAATAAGATAATGCATTAGAAAAAGGGTTCAAGACTCAGCACCACATAAATGTAAAATAAAGATATCGTGTCCACCTAAAACTAAAAAATAAATAAATAAAAAAGTATCTGATGTTTGTGTGATTGTCTCTTTCTCATTAAGAAGGCATTTTTCAAAATCAAACATATCTCCTGGTCACCAATCAATTATTAAATAACACTTTAAAAATCAAAGAGATTTTTTCCCCCCGCCAAGGAAGATCCTGAGTTCAAAGCCAGTCTAAGCAACTTAGGTCAGCCCTTAGCAACTTAGCAAGCCTCTGTCTCAAAATAAAATATTTAAAGAAGGGCTGGGGAATGTGGCTCAGTGGTTGAGCACCCCTGAGTTCAATCCCTGGTACAAAAAAAAAAAAAAATCAAAGAGATTTTTTTCCTGCTGCTTCTATAACTGCAAAACAAAGCATCCCTCATTTCCTTTTTCTTTTAGAGATGGCACAGTTGCATGATCTCTGTAGGAGTCAGTGAGTAGGAGCTCTAGCCTGCCCTGAGCTGCAGGCTCAGGGCTGAAAGGAACCCCCAGGGGTGGGGTTGTCCAGTCTCCTTCTGAAGAGGAGGATCTGGGCATGGAGAACTTTAAAATCCTTGCCTATGGTCACTGGCAGAATGGGATTCAAATCAGGGCTCTAGGCTCCTCCACAGAACTTCTGCCTTTGCAGGAGCCTGTCTCTGGAAAGGCAGAGACATGGGAAAGAGGAGTCAGATCTGGCGTGCTCTCCATAACTCACTGACATCCAGCTGGGAAAGAACCCTACGGGCAGGTCAGACGACTAGATGGTCATGCTGCCTTCAAGGTGTCCACCTTCCCTCAAAGGGAAGCCCATGCATGTACACCAGGGACATACGAAAAGAGAAACTGCCTCAGTTTGCCCAAGGTAACCATAAAAGTGCCCAGGGCCAGGGTGCCAGCTGACAAACCCCTGTGTATTTGGCCACTCCTGGGGAATGCTGGGGGGAATGTCCTCCTCCAACTCAGCACCCTCATGGTCCAGCTGCAAAGAGTTCTTAAGCCAAAGGATACCACCTTTCAGGACCGTGACAGCCCCACTACTCCTGCTGGGTTTCTGGCTACTAAGTCTTGTCCTGCTGAAGGTCACCTTCTCACTCCCGGCCCAATCACGCAGCGAGCTAAGATCTGCTCTAACATAGGAAATCATAGGCAGTGACCCAAAAAGTGTTCTTCTAGCCTGTGACAAAATCATAACCAAATAAAAATTTCCTCATATTTCAACATCTCTGAAAAATAAATACTTCTTTGTGACCTTTGTAAACATTACAGGAAGATAACCTTAAGGAAATTGTGCCTTCTCAAGAAAATAGGTATTATCTTTCAGAAAAGGAAGAGCTGTCTCTATAACAAGAAAATAATCTAATCAATAGACTTTTCTAAGAAAAAAAAATATTGGTTTAACCAATTTGGAGCCCTTCCATGGTCGCTCATTTTCACCCTGTGTCCTCTACCCCTGATGCTGAACAGAACTCCTTCAAAACTAAAGCGACTTCCTGACATCTGCTTTTCTGCATCCAGAGTTTCCTCCTGCTGAGAATGGAAACGGAAAAGCTGCCCCGTGGCCCAGGCGGATTCTAAGATGTTGGCTGGCCGAGCAGCCTGGCTAAACCTACCTAGAAATGTCATCATCTCTATAGGACCAGTGGAGAAGCAAATGAGCTGCTTCTCCCCAGTTTGGCCAAACTGCATTAAATTCATGTTTCCTTTTTACAGCATGTGCTTGTTTCATGCCAGTGAGGGATGGAACCCAGCCAGCTGGGGCCCAGGCAGGTTCCCTGGCTCAGTTGCCTGTAACAATGCCCTTTCACCCCGGCTCACCGAGTTCTGGGTCAAAGAGAACTGGGGTGTGAAGGGGGCTGGAATGGACTGTGGGAGCACACAGATGTCTCCCCTCAGTCCATGGACTCGTCACACAGACTCAGGAGCAAGGTGCTCTTACATCCATTTATAAACTTGGAGTGAGTCTGATCCAGGAAGGAGAGGTGGCCCTAATTTTGGCAGATCTAGTGAGTCTCATGATAACAGCGAGGCCATGGGCTGTGCAGAAGGCCTTGGTCACACACTGGACTCCATTCCAGGTCTGGCTCTGTGCCCGTTACCTGAGGCACTTGGTCATAACCACCCTGTGGCACTGACACAACCATCACTATGATGTAACTGTCACCCACCAAGCCCCACAGCTGGCAGGCCACCCTGAACCCAGCAGCTGCTCCAGGTCTACGGCCTGAGCCCCCAAACCAGCCACCTCTCAAGCAGGAGGTGCCCAGTGCCTGGGGGTTGAGTGAGTGCTGATGGGTGCCCACCTGCCAACCCCAGGCCTCCACAGGCCCGCTCTCTGCCCAGCACTCCCTCTGCTAAAGCTAACACCTACACCCCATGACCCTGAGGCTCCACCTCCTAAGGAACTGGGGAAGATGTGGCTTTATTACTTGCTTCATTATCTCCCCCAACTCCTCCCCTCCGCCTGAAAACGTCTATGGATCAGTTTTCTGCCAAAAACGTGCAGTTGGGTGTTACACGACTACTGCTGTCCCCTCACCTTCCCTTCTGTGCCTCTTCTTAGAGTGGACCTCCTGCACCACCTGGTTTCTGCCCAACTCCCAGTCTCTGACATGGTCTCCTCTCCTCTTGTTCTCCTGGCCCCCCAGTACCCCCAGGATGCTCACAGGAGCCTGGCAAGCAGCGGCTCTCCTTCTTCCACAGGCCTGTGCCTCTGCTCCCTCCTCCTGCCTGGCCCTCTGCCCCAGTCCTCTGCAGCTTCCAAGTACAGATCCAGCCACTCTGGATGGGAACACTCGCCATTGCTTCTGAGTCATCTTTAGTGCGTGCCTTATTGCTCCTAGGCTGCAAGCAGCTATATTCTGTGAATATTCATCTTCCTGTTACCTACGGGGCTGGGACCAACATGATGCTCAATCAATGGCTGATCTTGATGTTCTCTGCTGTTTGCATAAACTTAGATCTTCTTGCACAAACTCAGCCAGAGCCTTCTAAGCCCTTAGATCGCAGGCCACCCTGTTGGTAGGAACTGAGCCCATCAAGACTCACCTTGGAGAACTGCTTGTCCCTGCACAGAACCACGGCGGGCCTTCTAGAAGGACAAAGAAGTCGGCACTTTCTAGAAAGTCAAGCAGTTTTGGTAAGAGAGAGAGGAAACCTCAGAAATGTGGCTCAGTATATAAATGTGGCTCACTATTGTCATTGAGATGGTAGAAATCACTGTCAGAATACTAGAGCTAAATTTTCACTCACAGGTTTATCCTACTAAGTGTCCCCAGTAATTTTAACTTAATAGGTTCAGTCAGCTGTGGTTTGGGATGTTAATATTAATTTTTTTTTTGTACCAGGGATTGAACCCAGAGATGCTTAACCACTGAGCTACATCCCAGCACATTTTATTTTTTATTTTGCAACAAGGTCTGGCTAAACTGCTGAGGCTGGCCTTGAACTTTCGATCCTCCTGCCTCAGCCTCTTGACTACTGGGATTACAGGTGTGCACCACTGTGCACATATTTTAAAACACATTGTGTTCCACCCACAACTCTCTTCTCCCAGGCAGGATGGTGATCTCCTAAATCCTTGAAATGACTTCAATAGGAACATATGATGGTCTCTCTGGAGCATCATCTGAACACCACAGGCCACTCGGCTTTCAGTGTCGCTCAGCTCTTAATCACCTTCATCACCTTCACCACACCACACCACACAGGGGCTGCATTTCATCCTAGAAAGTGTGAAAACAGCACAGGATTCTCTCAAATCACTTGTGTGTTAACTCGTTTAATTTTTACCTCAGTTCTTTTTTTTTTTAAAGAGAGAGTGAGAGAGAAGAGAGAGAGAGAGAGAGAGAGAGAGAGAGAGAGAGAGAGAATTTTTAATATTTATTTTTTAGTTCTCGGCGGACACAACATCTTTGTTGGTATGTGGTGCTGAGGATCGAACCCAGGCCGCACGCATGCCAGGCGAGCGCGCTACCGCTTGAGCCACATCCCCAGCCCTACCTCAGTTCTTCACAAGGGCATTCATCTCCTTTTGCAGTTGAAGAAATTGAGACTTAAAAATGTTAATTAGCCTTCCCAGCAACTTGTTGGCTATAAAACTCAGTGCTAAAGATTCCACATAAAGACAGCATCGTGTAGAGAAAGCGCTGATCTAATCAAGGTGGAAGATGGCGGCGGGAAGGGAGTGAGCCGCTCCGTGCCCCGCGCCGCTGCGCCCACAGCATGTGTTGCCACGTCTTAAAAGAAAAAGTAAAGATCATTAAAGGAGATCTGTCGACAAAGACTAAGCACCGGGTCAAGAAAGGGGCCTAGTTGGAGTGAGTCTTTCACGACTCCAGCGTGAGCATAATGCTGCAGTCCCCGAGCCGCCTGGCTCTCTCGGCCCCTTTTCCCTCTCCTCTCCACCTTTCCGCCTTGCTTCTCTCCCGCTGTCTCTCATCCCACGCTCACTCCCTGAATCTCGATCGCAATTTCTTTCCCCGGCCCTGCCCGCTCTCTCGCGTACCCAGTCACCAGGCCCAGAGGGGCCAGAGGCACTGCCTCCCCTCCCCCAGCCCGCACCCCCTCCCCGGGTGTCCCGAGGGCCGCACCTGGGCCGCGGCTTCCTGCGGAGCACGTTAGAGCAGTCTCTTCACCATGCCAGTGAGCCAGCGACCCAGCGACCCGCCGAGCAAAATGGAACAGCTGATGAGTGACAATTTAAAATCTAAGGGATCCAACATGGCGGCGGATGTGGAGAGATCAAGTCTCTAACCCCTTCAGCTGCGCAGGCATAGGGAGAAGTAAACTGTCAAAATAACGTTTGCTCAGGATCACTAGGCAATGTTGAGCTGACGTGGATCCGGGGCGAACTGTCTGGGCTTCTCAGAACACACCGTGCCCGGATTGGCTGCATTCAAGCTCCGGTTGGCCTGTTTCTCATGACTCAGCACTAACAATCCCGCTGAAATAACTGGTCGGCCCTCCTGAACTTACAGAGGTAAAAGCCAACCAAGCACAATAGCCAGACCGAGGGAATCAGGAGTGACGCTGAACTAGCAGCGCAGAACTCCCGGCTACTGCTCCCACCAGTGCTGACAACTGAGGTCCCCTGCACCAGCTACCAGGGGAGTTGCTACCAGAGGGCAAACAAATTTGCTGGGGGTTCTCAGCCCCAAGCTCTACAAACTTAGGGTCTGAGGGAGGCAAACAGGGAGAGTGTGCCCAGGCATTCATGAAAACAGGGCTCCCAGGAGCAGCAGACCTGGCGTGTAGCCAGTATTGTGGTGAGTGTCACAGGTGAGCGGGCCCTGGCTTGAGGAAACACAAGAGAAGGCCCTAGACACTCAGGATTGGAGACCCGCACAGTCTGGGAGGAAGAGCTGCTGCACAGTGATTGGATCCCACCTATGGAGAAGAGAAGCTTGGCCCAGTGGGCATAGCTCCACCTACTGGAAGAGAAGTTAATTGAGCTCTATGACTGCATTTATTATTATTATTTTATTTTTTTTCTCATATTTTCATTTTTTTGTTTGTTGTTCTTTAGCTTTTTTATTAATGTTTTCAATTTTTTAAAATTCTTTTTACTTTGTTGTTATTACTATTTTTTTAAACTTTAATTTCCATTTTTAAAATTATCATTATAATTTTTTTTGTTTGTTTTTTTGTTTTAAATTTTTGTTTTTTCTGTTTTTCTTTCTTTCTTTATTTTCATTTTTTTTCTTTTGTCTTTTCATTTCTTTTCAATTTTCTTATTCCCCCTTCCTTGAATTCTACCTGCCTACACTCATTCTCTTTAGTGACTTCTTCTCTTTCCTTCAAATATCTTTCCTCCCAAGCATCAAATAAATTTATAAGAGTAAACAGTAACTCAGCAGACAAACAGAACAAGAAGTAACATGAGCAGCATAAAAAAGCAAGGAAGAAAAGGAGTACAAACAATGAAGGACAGCCTAAATATTCAGGAGGACCTAGAGTCATCAGAAAAATGGTCATATAAAGAACTCAAGGAATACCTTAGACAGATGGAAAGGAAACTTAAAGACGATACGAGACAGCAAATCCAAACAGCGAAAGATCACATTGAAAATGAATTACATAAACAGATAAAAGAAGAAGTTAAGCATCTTTATCAGGAGATAGAGATTATAAAAAATAATCAAACAATAATTCTAGAAATGAAGGAAACGATAAACCAGATTAAAAATTCAATCAAGAGTATCACTAACAGAGTGGAGCAAGTAGAAGCCAGAACGTCAGATAATGAAGACAAAATATATCATCTTGAAAAGAGTCTAGCCAACTCAGATAGGCTGGTAAAAAATCACGAGAAAAACATCCAAGAGATTTGGGATAACATAAAAAAACAAACTTACGAGTCATCAGGATAGAGGAAGGTACAGAGATTCATACCAAGGGAGTGAGTAACCTGCTGAATGAAATAATTACAGAAAAAATTCCAGAAATAAAAAAGGAAACAGATATACAAATTGTGGATGCATACAGGACACCAAGCACACAAAATCACAGTAGACCAACGCCAAGACACATTGTTATGAAGATATCCAATATACAGAACAAAGAGAAAATATTAAAAGCTACAAGAGAAAAGAGGCAGATTACATTTAGGGGTAAACCAATAAAGTTAACAACGGATTTTTTATCACAGACGCTGAAAGCGAGAAGATCCTGGAACAACGTATTTCAAACACTGAAAGACAATGGATGCCAACCAAGAATTCTGTATCCAGCAAAATTAAGCTTCAGGTATGACAACGAAATAAAAATCTTTCATGATAAACAAAAGCTAAAAGAATTTGTAGCCAGAAAACCAGCATTGCAAAGTGTCTTGAGCAAAACACTACACGAGGAAGAAATGAAAAACAATAACCAAAACCATCAGTGGGAAGTGCCTCGGTAAAGACAGAGAACGGGGGGAAAGCTAATCATGCAGAAACAAACTAAATTAGAAAAAAAAGATAAATAATCAAACATGGCAGGAAGTACAAACCATATATCAATAGTAACTCTAAACATTAATGGCTTAAACTCTCCAATAAAGCGACATAAGCTGGTAACATGGATTAAAAAAACAAATCCAACAATATGCTGCCTCCAAGAGACACATCTGATTGGAAAAGACATACACAGGCTCAAGGTGAAACGTTGGGAAAAAATATACCACGCACACGGTCCTCGTAAGCAAGCAGGGGTGGCCATCCTCATATCGAATAAAATCGAATTCAAGACTAAGTTAATCAAAAGGGATAAGGAAGGACACTATATAATGTTAAAAGGAACCATTCACCAACAAGACATAACAATTATCAATATTTATGCACCAAATAATGGTGCTGCGACGTTCATAAAACAAACTCTCCTCAAGTTCAAGAATCAAATAGACCACAACACAATAATTATGGGTGACTTCAACACACCTCTCTCACCATTGGACAGATCCTCCAAACAAAAGTTGAATAAAGAAACTATAGAACTCAATACCACAATCAATAACATAGACTTAACTGACATATATAGAATATATCAACCATCATCAAATGGATATACTTTTTTCTCAGCAGCACATGGATCCTTCTCAAAAGTAGACCATATATTATGCCATAGGGCAACCCTCAGTAAATATAAAGGGGTGGAGATAATACCATGCATTTTATCTGATCATAATGGAATGAAACTGGAAATCAATGATAAAAGAAGGAAGGAAAAATCCTACATCACATGGAAAATGAACAATATGTTACTGAATGATCAATGGGTTACAGAAGACATAAAGGAGGAAATCAAAAAATTCTTAGAGATAAATGAAAATACAGACACAACATATCGGAATCTATGGGACACAATGAAAGCAGTTTTAAGAGGGAAATTCATCACCTGGAGATCATTTCTCAAAAAAAGGAAAAACCAACAAATAAATGAGCTCACACTTCATCTCAAAGCCCTAGAAAAGGAAGAGCAAAACAACAGCAAATGTAGCAGAAGGCAAGAAATAATTAAAATCAGAGCAGAAATCAACGAAATTGAAACAAAAGAAACTATTGAAAAAATTAACAAAACTAAAAGTTGGTTCTTCGAAAAAATAAATAAGATCGACAGACCCTTAGCCATGCTAATGAAGAGAAGAAGAGAGAGAACTCAAATTACTAACATATGGGATGAAAAAGGCAATATCACAACAGATGCTACAGAAATACAGAAGACAATTAGAAATTATTTTGAAAACCTATATTCCAATAAAATAGAAGATAGTGAAGACATTGATAAATTTCTTAGGTCATATGATTTGCCCAGATTGAGTCAGGAGGATATAGACAACCTAAACAGACCAATATCAATGGATGAAATAGAAGAAGCAATCAAAAGACTACCAACCAAGAAAAGCCCAGGACCGGATGGGTACACAGCGGAGTTTTACAAAACCTTTAAAGAAGAATTAATACCAATACTTTTCAAGGTATTTCAGGAAATAGAAAAAGAGGGAGCTCTGCCAAATTCATTCTATGAGGCCAACATCACCCTGATTCCAAAACCAGACAAAGACACCTCAAAGAAAGAAAACTACAGACCGATATCTCTGATGAACCTAGATGCAAAAATCCTCAATAAAATTCTGGTGAATCGGATACAAAGGCACATCAAAAAAATTGTGCACTGTGGCGAGCCGCTTCTGCGGACTGTGGTCGCCATTACAAGATGGCGCTGGCCTTGTGGTGGTCTGTGATAAACAACTCCTTCTTTGGGAGAGTTGGCACATGGTTCTTTGACACCCTACGAGAAAGCTCCACGTGGCAGCTTCGCATTGGGTGTTTGGATACTTTATTAAGGCTGGGAGGGGCTTCTGGAAGATTAGAAGAACTCTCGAGAGCTTGAATAAACAGCTGTAAGAAGATTCCCGGTGTTGCGTCTTCCTTGCGGGCAAGGGGGTCGCGACAAGTGGTGCCGAAACCCGGGAAAATCAAAACTTGCAAGTCGTCAGAGGTGGTGCACTGAACAGTCCCGGTAAGTGGGACCCCATAGTCCCCGTGGGTGGGACCCGACAGTCCCGGTGAGTGGGACACGATAGTCCCGGTGGGCGGGACCTGATAGTCCCGGTTAGTGGGACCCGCAATCAAAGCGGAGTCAGCTCCTCTACAAAGACAGAGAGAGCCTCATATTTTATTGCAGCTGCACTGTGTACTTTTCTTTTGTTTCTGTGTACTTTCGTTTTGTCCTCTGTATCTGTTCTGTTGCTGTGTCATGGGTGTCACATCTTCAAGCCCGCTTCTTCTGGCACTAGACGGCCTGTTACGTTCCAAAGGCCTGAAAGTGAAACATAGTATCTTACAGAGATTTTTGCAGAAAGTAGATGTTGCTGCACCGTGGTTTGCATATTCGGGCAGCCTTACTATGCCTTGTTGGGATAAATTGGGCAAGGATCTTGACTTTGCTTGTGAGCAGGGCATATTGGAGGGTGGGGTGATTCCCCTTTGGAAGATAGTCTGTAGTTGCCTCACAGATGGCAGATGTCATGACGCACTTGCTAAAGGACAGGAGGTTTTAGAAAAGTTACATGAGGAGAAATCGGAGACAACAGACAGTGAGATATCTCAGGAGGATGGGAGTGTGCGGAGCGTGAAACAGGGGAGGAGACGATTATCTCTGACAAAAGGTGAGGTATCTCGGGAGGATGGGAGCGTGCGGAGCGAGAAGCAGGGGAGGAAACGCTTGTATCCAGATCTCAGTGCGCTGCGCACACCCCCATGTGGAAGCGGGTCAGAAGAAGAGGAGGATGAGGAGGAGGAGCTTGGGAGGCTGTCTCGCCAGCTAGGGAGTTTAGCTGCTGGAGAAGGGAACGAAGATAGACCGGGGCTCAAGAAATGTGATCCTCCGGACCCACCGCCGTATGGTGGGGGTGTTTCGGGGAGAGCTTTCCATGCTCAAACATGGAAGGCTGTTAACGCTGAGATGGGTCTTGCTTATCCAGTTTTTCAGGATGAGAATAGGGGAAGATTTTCGGAGCCTTTAGATTTCAAAATTGTGAAGACCCTGGCAGAGTCTGTACGCACTTATGGGGTGGATGCCGCCTTCACATTAACTCAGGTGGAGAGTCTGTCTAGATTCTGTATGACTCCCTCTGATTGGGCTAGCCTTGTTCGGGCTTGTGTTTCTCCGGGCAAGTATTTGGACTGGAGAGCATTTATGCTAGAGGGCGCAATAGAGCAGGCCGCCCAAAACCATGCAGCAGGACATCCTCATTGGGATAAGGACATGCTTTTGGGGCAAGGTAGATTTGCTAATCAACAGACAGGATTCCCTCCTGAGGTATATGATCAAATTAATAACATTTGCATTCGGGCATGGAAGTCACTTCCAAATAGAGGAGAAGTGTCTGGTAATTTGACCAAGATTTTACAAGGCCCTACAGAACCCTTTTCAGATTTCGTAGCAAGGATGGTGGATGCTGCTGGAAAGATTTTTGGGGATCCTGATAGAGCCATGCCCCTTGTTAAGCAATTGGTCTTTGAGCAATGCACCAAGGAATGTAAAGCAGCAATCGCTCCTTATAAGAACAAAGGCATAGAAGTATGGATGAAAGTGTGTAGAGAGATTGGAGGGCCTTTAACTAATGCAGGTCTTGCAGCTGCTGTCCTTCGGATTGCAAAAGGGGGCAATCCTGCCGCCAGAACATGCTTCCATTGTGGTCAACCCGGTCATATCAGACGTGAGTGTCCCAAAAATGTCAATTTTACTGGACCTCCTCACGGTGGCCCTTCCACTGGCCTTCGATCACCGGGATTGTGTCCAAGGTGCAAAAGGGGGAAGCATTGGGCAAAAGAGTGTACATCAGTGAGGGACATCCATGGACAGCTTATTTCAGCTGGGCCAAAAAACGGCCGACGGGGCCCCCGACCCCAGGGCCCGCAAATATATGGGGCAGTGGAGAATGTCACACCCGAACCCGAGACATGGCCATCTCTACGCCATCCCATGAAACGCGGAGAGCCACTACAGGTGCCGCGGGATTGGACCTCTGTTCCACCTCCAGACTCGTGTTAACACCTAAGATGGGAGTCCAATTGGTGGAAACTGAGTTCAAAGGGCCTCTACCACCTGGCACTGTAGGTTTGCTAATTGGACGTGCATCTTCCATTTTGCAAGGTCTTCATGTTTTCCCTGGAGTCATAAGTCCTGATACTGTAGGGATAGTAAAGGTTATGGTGGAAGCTCCAAAAGGCATTGTGTCCATCTCCCCAGGAGATCGGATTGCTCAATTACTGGTTTTGCCTAGTTTACATGATCATTTCCCTGCAGACTCAAAGTCACGGACAGGGAATGAGATTGGTACCACCGGAGGGAATTGTGCTTATTTGTCACTAGATATGAGTAATCGCCCTACTTTGGAATTAAGCATAGAAGGTAAATCAATTGTGGGCTTACTTGATACAGGTGCAGATCGTAGCATCATTGCACTTAAGGACTGGTCTAAGGGATGGCCAGTGCAGACTTCTGATCAATCTCTGAGAGGACTTGGATATGCCCAGGCTCCTCAGGTTAGCTGTAGACATCTTTCCTGGAAGGACCCGGAAGGACATCATGGTACTTTTCAGCCTTATGTACTTAATTTACCTATCTCTTTATGGGGCCGTGACCTGATGAAAGACATGGGGTTCACTCTTAGTAATGACTATTCCCCAGTGTCCCAACAAATTATGCACAATATGGGGTATAGGCCAGGTTTAGGACTAGAAAAACATTTACAGGGACGTAAGCATCCTGTACAAGGTCATCAAAAGCTTGACAGATTTGGTCTGGGTTTTTCCTAGGGGCCGCTGAGGCTCAAATACCCATAACATGGCTCACCGAGGAGCCTGTTTGGGTGCCTCAGTGGCCTCTTCCCTCGGTTAAACTGGCAGCAGCCCATGCTCTAGTTAAAGAACAACTTGACTTGGGTCACATCCAACCCTCTACTTCTCCATGGAATACTCCCATATTTGTCATTAGGAAAAAATCAGGGAAGTGGCGCCTACTACATGATCTACGAGCGGTTAATGCTCAAATGCAACCTATGGGGCCCATTCAGAGAGGGCTGCCTCTGCTCTCTTCTGTTCCTCAAGGCTGGCACATTATTGTTATTGACATTAAAGACTGTTTCTTTTCTATTCCTTTACATCCTAAAGACTCGCAGCGTTTTGCCTTTACCCTTCCCTCGTGTAACCACGAGGAACCAGATCAAAGGTTTGAGTGGATAGTGTTGCCACAGGGAATGGCTAATAGTCCCACAATGTGTCAGATGTATGTAGGGAAGACACTTGTGCCCCTCAGACAAAAGTACTCCTCCATCAAGATCATTCATTATATGGATGATGTATTATTGGCTGCTAAATCAGAACAAACAGTTCATGAGGCCTATGACGACCTCGTGAAGTTGTTAGCACAATGTGGGCTGCATATAGCACCTGAAAAGGTTCAAACAGGAGATTCTATTAAGTATTTGGGAGCAACAATTGGGTATGACAAATTACAACCACAAAAAATCACCATACGAACTCAGGATCTTCAAACTCTAAATGATTTTCAGAAACTGCTGGGAGATATTAATTGGATACGAGGATATTTACATATTTCTAATGTTGTACTACAGCCTTTGTATGCTACTCTTAAAGGTGATCCAGATCTTACTTCCCCTCGTAGCCTCACCAAAGAGGCTAGAGCGGCCCTTATGACAGTAGAAGAAGCTATACAACATGCCACTTTATGCAGGCTCCAGAGTGATAAACCTTTTCAATTATGTGTGCTTGCCACTATGCGGCAGCCTACTGGAGTACTATGGCAAGATGGACCTTTGCTATGGATACACCCACATGTATCCCCAGGAAAATCCTTAGAATATTATCCTGATGCTGTTGCAGCATTAGCACTTAAAGGGATTCAACAAAGCATTCAATTTTTCGGACAATCACCTTCTTCTCTTATTATACCCTATACTAAAGCTCAACTTAATGTTTTGTGTGCTACTCTAGATAACTGGGCTATTCTATGTTGTTCGTTTCAAGGGGATATTGATAATCATTACCCTTCTCATCCGTTACTCCATTTTGTTAAGGAACATCCTATTATTTTCCCTAAAGTAACTTCATCCAGTCCAATTCCGGGGGCTGTTAATATTTTTACTGATGGTTCCAAGTCTGGAATGGGAGCTTATGTCATTAATGATTCTCCCCCTGTCCAGCATCAATTTGCTCCTGGAAATCCACAATGGGTAAAACTGCAAATTGTTATTGAGGTGTTTAAACAGTGTTCTTTTCCTTTTAATCTCATTTCGGACTCCATCTATGTGGTGCAAGCGCTAAAAATCCTAGAGGCTGTGGGAGCTATTAGTGATGCCCGTAATGTATCTGCTTACTTTAATCAGCTTCGACAGCTTATCTGTAGCCACACTGCTCCCTTTTATCCAATGCACATCCGGGCTCACACCTCTCTCCCTGGTCCATTATCACAGGGTAATGCCTGTGCGGACTCAGCCACTCGAGGTCAGTTGATCTGTTTGGCTTCCTCCTTAGAAGAGGCTAAATTGTTTCACCAAAATTTCCATGTTAATGCTTTAACACTGCGCAGGCGTTTTTCCATTTCTAGAGCAGATGCTCGGCAGATAGTATTGCACTGTCCCCATTGTGTCACATTTCTTCATCCCCCTACCTATGGAGTGAACCCACGGGGGTTGAAGCCACTGGTTGTCTGGCAAATGGATGTGACACATATACCTGACTTTGGTAACCTCAAGTATGTCCATGTTTCTGTTGATACGTACTCTGGAGTTATTCATGCTTCTGCGTTATCAGAAAAAAAGACACGTAATGTCATCACTCATTGCCTGGAAGCCTGGGCGGCGTGGGGTGCGCCCACGTCCCTTAAGACTGACAATGGACCTGCTTATACTGGCAGACAATTCACGTCCTTTTGTTCTACTATGGGAGTGCAACTTACTCATGGTCTGCCTTACAATCCTCAAGGACAAGGCATTGTTGAGCGTGCTCATCGCACCTTAAAGGAAACTTTACAAAAACAAAAAGGGGGAATAGGAGCTGGACATACTCCTAAAGAATGCTTGTCCTTAGCTCTCTTTACTATTAATTTTTTGAATTTGGATATTCATGGTCGCTCTGCGGCCGATAGACATGTGTTCCCTCAGCCCTCTGTGATTGGCTATGTTAAGTGGAAAGATGTTCTTACGGGCCAATGGAACGGCCCCGACCCCGTGCTGACATGGGCACGAGGATCCGTATGTGTTTTTCCCCAGGATCGCACGGAACCATTGTGGGTCCCTGAACGCCTGACAAGAAGAGTCCTGACGCCAGCTACTCAGCAACAAGAATTACCACAACAATCCCGTGATGAGGATCTTCATTCTGCTGAGTGCTCTGGCTCTGGTGCTGATGCCGATGACACAGACGACACCAATGCAATGGTGGGCGGTGGCACGGGCTTGGCCAATGCCGATGCCGGTTCACGGTAATTCCAGTGTCCTTCCCACTCTTTTCTCTACCTCGTGTGAGATGTCTGCGCCCTGTGCCTCTCCTAGAGGGGACGTGGAACGCATTTACAATCAATCTCAAGTTAATCTCACAGGAGTGTTTTGTTTTAGCCTTGGGAACGCTCATTGTATCCGTCTTAAGACCAAGAATTTGACTAACTGGGACAATCCATTGCAGTCCAGTCAAGTCTCAGGGAGCATTCTCAGTACTGTATTGGGCCAAGTAGTCTCAGGGGAACAATCAGGCTCAGGAACCTCCGTAAATAGCTCTGCTTTAACCACAACTACCTTGGCTAGTATCTCCGAGGTACTAATTCCAATGCCCCCATATTCTAGTGGACTTCCTTATGCCACTCATTTTAAGGCTTCTCCTTACTGTACCCCTAATCTTGGTTTCCCCCCAACATTCACGCCTTGTCAGGATTATTCTTGGGAGAAACGTCAAGTTGCTAAAGGTTTCTCCCTTTCCCCCTCTCTTAAGAGGTATGTTTATGACTTTAGCAACAGTGCCAACTCCTCTACAGGAGTGGGTTGGTCCTGGTTTCAATGGCTGATTTCCAACACAAAGGGGGCTTCAGCTGATATTTCTGCACTGGCTCAATTGCTGGGAGCCAAAAGTTGGTTGGCTAGTGTTTCTGGCACTGTTTACGAGAGTGAGCGAGGTAGTAGACTCACATCTGTTTCGTTCAACTCTCTGTTGGATAATGCCACATTGCCCCCTGCAGCGGTTTGTGTTCAATCTCCGTTCTTACTCCTTTTGGCTAATGACACCTCGTCAGAAATGCTGGATTGTTTTAATGTTAATTGTTTCTTATCTGAATGTTGGGATGGTTCTTCGGCTGTAGCAGTGGTTATGAAAATTCCAACCTTTGTTCCAATCCCAGTTATTGCGGACCCTGATAAATTCCCCATTGTTGAGCTACTTAGAGTCCGCAGGGATTTTGGAATCACAGCTGCTATAGTGACAGCCGTGGCGGTATCTGCTGCTGCAGCGGTCGCGGCCGGAGTGGCCATGGCCAATCAAGTGCAGACTGCTGCCTCCGTTAATCAAGTTGTTCAACAAACTTCTATGATACTTGAGTCCCAAAATGCAATTAATCAACATATTTTGTCAGGGATCTTAGCTGCCAACCAAAGAATAGATTTACTCCAAGCTCAGGTAGAAGAATTGGCTGATTTGGTGCTTTTGGGCTGTGTTGATCAACGTGCACATTTATGCATAACCTCTGTCAGATTTAATGATTCCAGGAATGCCTCCCGTATCATCGGAGAATACTTGGCCGGAAATTGGTCCATGGCAGCGGAAGACATGATCCAGTCTCAACTAACCCAGATAGCTGTCTTGAATAGTACCCACGTTGATCCCATAACGTTGGGTCAATTCACTGATTGGATATCTTCTGCCTTTTCCTTTTTTAAAGAGTGGGTGGGGGTAGGCATTTTTGGCGCAATGTGTTGCTTCGGTATGGTTCTCTGTTTGTGGTTTCTCTGCCGCCTTAAGGCCCGCAATGCTCGCGATAAAGCTATGATTATACAAGCACTTGCAGCTTTGGAAACTGGCAACTCACCTCAAGTTTGGCTTGCACAAATTAAACAGTAAACCTTTGACATGGTCGTTGCACCCCAAGTTTTACGGACATTGCACTGGGAACGACATGTCCTTCCTTGTTATTCTCCTAGTGTTGGAAAGCCCTTGCACTCTACCGGCTTTACTGCCATTGCACACAGATGGGTTTCCACGCTAGTACTTTTCTATCGCTCTATGACCCGTGCCTTTCTTTTAGGGTGTTGCCAACTTGTTTGTCGTTGTATTTCTATACAGCCACAGTTCAGCCTCAGAGACCTAATCATGACTGGCTGAGTAGATACCATTAAACGCCTTGGCAACAACGAGCTGATCTTGTAGTACCCAGAGACGGGCAACTTTCACGCTTGCACTGCAACCTAAGACAGGGGAATGGGGCCTCCCCAAAGACGGGTAAGCAATGTAAGGGCAGTGAACGACCTAAGACAGGGGCTACTTGATTCCCTTTGACGTGCTATAAACAGAAGGAAAAAACTGCTGGCAGTGGATTCCCCCCGGCCCCCAGGGCTTGGATCCAGCCCTGATTTGTATGCACGTCAAGGAGGCCAGCTCACAGGGCCTTAACAGCTTTGTGGTGTCTGTTTTCATATTCAGCCAATAACGGTCATGTGGGAACGTCATGACCTGCTTGGGTCTGATGAGGTTCCTGGTTGAAGGCTTCGTATGAGTAATGGCGATTCACCTCTACTCTTGCCTGTTTTGTTTTTAGTAAACGAAAGGGGGAACTGTGGCGAGCCGCTTCTGCGGACTGTGGTCGCCATTACAAGATGGCGCTGGCCTTGTGGTGGTCTGTGATAAACAACTCCTTCTTTGGGAGAGTTGGCACATGGTTCTTTGACACCCTACGAGAAAGCTCCACGTGGCAGCTTCGCATTGGGTGTTTGGATACTTTATTAAGGCTGGGAGGGGCTTCTGGAAGATTAGAAGAACTCTCGAGAGCTTGAATAAACAGCTGTAAGAAGATTCCCGGTGTTGCGTCTTCCTTGCGGGCAAGGGGGTCGCGACAGTGCACCATGATCAAGTAGGATTCATCCCTGGGATGCAAGGATGATTCAATATACAAAAATCAATAAATGTTATTCACCACATCAATAGACTTAAAGATAAGAACCATATGATCATCTCGATAGATGCAGAAAAAGCATTCGACAAAGTACAGCATCCCTTTATGTTCAAAACATTAGAAAAACTAGGGATAACAGGAACTTACCTCGACATTGTAAAAGCTATGTATGCTAAGCCTCAGGCTAGCATCATTCTGAATGGAGAAAAATTGAAGGCATTCCCTCTAAAATCTGGAACAAGACAGGGATGCCCCCTATCACCACTTCTATTCAATATAGTTCTCGAAACACTGGCCAGAGCAATTAGACAGATGAAAGAAATTAAAGGCATAAAAATAGGAAAAGAAGAACTTAAATTATCACTATTTGCGGATGACATGATTCTATACCTAGAAGACCCAAAAGGGTCTACAAAAAAACTACTAGAACTAATAAATAAATTCAGCAAAGTGACAGGATATAAAATCAACACACATAAATCAAAGGCATTTCTGTATATCAGCGACAAAACTTCTGAAACGGAAATGAGGAAAAACACTCCATTCACAATATCCTCAAAAAAAATAAAATACTTGGGAATCAACCTAACAAAAGAGGTGAAAGACTTATACAATGAAAACTACAGAACCCTAAAGAGAGAAATAGAAGAAGATCTTAGAAGATGGAAAAATTTACCCTGTTCATGAATAGGCAGAACTAACATTATCAAAATGGCGATATTACCAAAAGTTCTCTATAGGTTTAATGCAATACCAATCAAAATCCCAATGGCATTTCTTGTAGAAATAGATACAGCAATTATGAAATTCATATGGAAAAATAAAAGACCCAGAATAGCAAAAACAATTCTAAGCAGGAAGTGTGAATCGGGCGGTATAGCGATACCAGATTTCAAACTATAATACAGAGCAATAGTAACAAAAACAGCATGGTACTGGTACCAAAACAGGCGGGTGGACCAATGGTACAGAATAGAGGACACAGAGACTAATCCACAAAGCTACAACTATCTTATATTTGATAAAGGGGCTAAAAGCATGCAATGGAGGAAGGATAGCATCTTCAACAAATGGTGTTGGGAAAACTGGAAATCCATATGCAACAAAATGAAACTGAATCCCTTTCTCTCGCCATGCACAAAAGTTAACTCAAAGTGGATCAAGGAGCTAGATATCAAATCAGAGACTCTGTGTCTGATAGAAGAAAAAGTTGGCTCCGATCTACATATTGTGGGGTCGGGCTCCAAATTCCTTAATAGGACACCCATAGCACAAGAGTTAATAACAAGAATCAACAAATGGGACTTTCTTAAACTGAAAAGTTTTTTCTCAGCAAGAGAAACAATAAGAGAGGTAAATAGGGAGCCTACATCATGGAAACAAATTTTTACTCCTCACACTTCAGATAGAGCCCTAATATCCAGAGTATACAAAGAACTCAAAAAATTAGACAATAAGAAAACAAATAACCCAATCAACAAATGGGCCAAGGACATGAACAGACACTTCTCAGAGGAGGATATACAATCAATCAACAAGTACATGAAAAAATGCTCACCATCTCTAGCAGTCAGAGAAATGCAAATCAAAACCACCCTAAGATACCATCTCACTCCAGTAAGATTGGCAGCCATTATGAAGTCAAACAACAACGAGTGCTGGCGAGGATGTGGGGAAAAGGGTACTCTTGTACACTGCTGGTGGGACTGCAAATGGGTGCGGCCAATTTGGAAAGCAGTATGGAGATTCCTGGTAAAGCTGGGAATGGAACCACCATTTGACCCAGCTATTGCCCTTCTCGGACTATTCCCTGAAGACCTTAAAAGAGCGCACTACAAGGATACTGCCACATCGATGTTCATAGCAGCACAATTCACAATTGCTAGACTGTGGAACCAACCCAGATGCCCCTCAATAGATGAATGGATAAAAAAAGTGGCATTTATACACCATGGAGTATTACGCAGCACTAAAAAATGACAAAATCATGGAATTTGCATGGAAATGGATGGCACTAGAGCAGATTATGCTTAGTGAAGCTAGCCAATCCCTAAAAAACAAATACCAAATGTCTTCTTTGATATAATGAGAGCAACTAAGAACAGAGCAGAGAGGAAGAGCAGGAAGAAAAGATTAACATTAAACAGAGACATGAGGTGGGAGGGAAAGGGAGAAAAAAAGGGAAATTGCATGGAAATGGAGGGAGACCCTCATTGTTATACAAAATTACATATAAGAAGTTGTGAGGGGAATGGGATAATAAACAAGGAGGGAAATGAATTACAGTAGATGGGGTAGAGAGAGAAGATGGGAGGGGAGGGGAGGGGGGATAGTAGAGGATAGGAAAGGTAGCAGAATACAACAGTTACTAATATGGCAGTATGTAAAAATGTGGATGTGTAACCGATGTAATTCTGCAATCTGTATTTGGGGTAAAAATGGGAGTTCATAACCCACTTGATTCTAATGTATGAAATATGATATGTCAAGAGCTTTGTAATGTTTTGAACAAACAATAAAAAAAAGAGAGAGAAAGCGCTGAAATGAGCCCTCTTGGATATTGCCAGTGAGCTGTTTGTTGAAAGAAAGCTTCCTGGACAGCAAGTGGACAGTGTGCATTAAGAAAGGACAGAGTTGTATGTGTGTTATGGATATAAATAACACTGCGCCCCCCCACACACCGGGCAGAGGTACATCCCCATCAGGAAACAGCCTAAGAAAATAACCAGGGAGACAGTTTTTAAAAATCTGATATAAAGATGTTTTTTGTACTATTATTCATAATAATGTTAAATAGTAAATAGAAGAAGAATGGCTAAATGATAATATTGTCATAGATGCAGTCCTTAGAAAAGCTTAAATGGTTTTTAAGGTAGTAAAGTAGAAAACAAAATATAGTATGATTCCGATTCTGAGCTGGGAAAAACAGAACAAAATATTAGCAATGTTGCCTTTTCTTTTTTACATTTTTTTGTTTGTTTGTTTTCAAAACATTCTGCAAAGTTCTGCTATTTTTTTTTTTTTTTTTGATACTGGGGATTGAACCCAGGGGTATTTAACCACTGAGCCACATACCCAGCCCTTTTTATATTTTATTTAGAGAATGGTCTCTCTGAGTTGCTTAGAACCTCGCTAAGTTGCTGAGACTGGCTTTGAACTTGAGGTCCTCCTGTCTCAGCCTCCCCAGCTGATGTGCCACTGCACCCAGCAATTCTGCTACTTTTTAAATCAGAAAAACAAATATTGCTCAAAACAATGAAAGAAATCTAAATGATGTCCATGTTCCACAGGAAGTGAGAGGAAAACTAACCTTTCCTGCACCTCCTGCCCTGGCTCTGCACCGCTCCTGCTTGGTGCCAGGGATGAGCCTCTTGAACAGCTTATAGGTGCCTTTGCCCGATGCCTCTGAGGCAGGGGTCATGTAAAGCTCATTATGTGAGATTGTTCCACAGCATAATCCAAAGCATGGCCCAGAAAGGGGTCAGAACTACTTACGTCCAAAGTCATGAATTCCTGCCCTGCTTGCTGGGATTTCATTTCTCAGATACACCAGGATTTCTGGATACCCCCCCCCCCACACACACACACACCTGTAATGCTTTCTTTGAATCATTTACTAACCCCCTTTGTTTCAAATACAGGTTACCATAGATTCTGGGCATAAATCGATCCTCAGACCCACAGAGCTAGAACATCCTGCTGTGAGGCATTTGAATTCTCTCAGTAAGGAAATTAGAGTCCTCTAGCAATTCCTTACTGATGGCCATTGACTAGAGACCCACGGCTTCTTGCAATAACAAACTTATAATGTCCATAAGTACTATTCAATGAGCTTCATATTCTACGCTATAAATAATGTTTCTCAGATGGACACATTTTAACATTATATAGGTTAATCATGTTCCTCTTCTGCATACAGGTCTGTAATGGAGATATTGCTCTCCATTCAAGCTGTTGGAAGAAACCACTACTGGAAGTCCAGACACTCTGCAACTTCTTGACAGCCAATCTACAGCAGGGCAGCTTGGGGACACAAACATTCTATAGCTGACGTTAAAAAATTGAACATTGCCCCTTTTGTCATTGTCATTGTCCAGTGACCTGAAGGACTCAACAGAAGTAGACAGTTCCCACATTGGAGTGTAATATGAAAAGAATCTGGGTAATGGAAGAATTTACATGTTCTAAGACATGCAAAAAAAATGAATTCTGCTGTAGATTTATCTGATTTGTAATTGAACTCAGTTCCACTGCACACATTCATTTCCTCCTGGAAACAATCACATTATGAAAATAAAGGAGGATGGGACATTTGTTTGTTTTGTTTTGGGTGGTAGTAGGTAGACAGGACCTTCACTTTCTTTCAACACACCCAATAACAAGGTGCACACAAGGCTACTGTCAATCAATGATTTATCACCCCGCAGATTCCCATGGAGAATGTTGACTCTGGATCATGTCTTGACCAATCTTCTGAGCACAAGACAAGTAGTTATTGTTTAAGCAGAGAAGAGCAGATACTTATTTTTCTTACCTCGTTAACTTATCTAACACCCTACTCTGACTCAATAACTCCTGCCTCAGTATCAGATAATAGTGTGGGAATTTTGTCGTCCCATGTTAGACACCTCAAGGGAAGCTTCTTGTCTAGAGTGTGTTGTCAAGGAATATGATGTGGAAGGTGACCATCACCTGGGCTGTCCTTTGCCACCTAATTCTTTTTCTCCAGAGGCTTTTTAATTACAGCTGTAAAGTTTATAGATAGGAAGTTGCATAATGACTTGAGATGAGCTATGCAGTGAGGTCCCTTCCAACACCAACAAGGTCTCTCAAGCCTTCTTTGAATGAAACTTCCTCTTCTTGCCCCTAGTGTGGGCATGGTGGCTTACACAGGAGCTTCAGACAAGTCACTCTGGCCATGAATACTAAGTTTACTTCCCAGAACCTCACCAGAAAGTTTCCTTTGCTTTACTTTTTAAATGCTGATTTTTCAATTGTGGCTTAGGCTTGGAAATAGCTATTTTATCACTGCCATAGAAAGGGAAAACCAAAGTGAGCTGAAGCATTTTGAAGTGCACTGTTCAACATTTTTTTTTTTAGTCTGTGTGCATCAGTTAATTAGATTGCAGTATGTTTTCCTATAATTGTGAAATTAGAAATATCAAAATGGGGGCTGCCCAGAGCACACTGTACACTTTGATAAACAAATTATGCTGCAAAATTTTTATGCTACCACAGTTTCCATAAAAGATGTTTTCCACATTCTGACCATTTCATTGAAATGATTTTTCATTTCTAGTGGATTTTTTATTACCATTTAATGCAAATAGCTAGTCTAGGCTTTATTTTCACAATAATTTTCCTTCCCCCCAATTATCTTTAATTCTTAAGAGTTTTGTTTGGTTTGGTTTAGTTTGGTACAAATTACAGGGAACAAGCTCAGAACATTTTATCTTATTACAATTGGATTTTGTGACATTATCTTTCCCCTGCATTACTTGAAGCTGGAGCTGAGAAAAGAACAGAAAGTCTCCAGGGATTTGCCTTACATTTGGATCTTTTTTAGAAGCGCCTCTTTCACCCAGTGCACATGAAAGCTACCACTAGGCTCTACTCTGCACCCTGTTGCCAGCCTAAACCCTCACTTAAATTCTCCCTTCTCAATTACACACTTTTCTAAAAGGCCAAACACGTCTTTTTTGAAAAGTCCTTCCCTCATCCCCAGGTTCCCAAGGTAAAGGAAATGCAGAAAGATGGCAAAGTCTATTTCCTCTTTAGGGAGGGAGCATGTTCCTACAATCTCTGATTTTTCCTAAGGGGAGAAAAATTCTCTCTGGCCCACTCCTGAGCTCCACTGCCTTTTTCCCCCCACTGGGTGTTTTCTGAATAACAATCCAGAGAGCAGGCTATTTGCCCTCTGCACCTCCTTCCTATGTGGCCACACATTCGGAGGCGCCAATCATTTGCAAAGCAGTTAGAGCCCCTAAGGTTCCCGCATGGGAAAGACCACAAAGCACCCGCTCCACAGCACCTCCAAGTAACTTCTCCCAAAGTGCGCGCAACTGGTGACCCGCCTGCGCGACCCACCTGCGCGGCTCACCTGTGCGGCATGCCTGTGGCGCCCGCGGCGTGCTCGCTGCTCAGGTCGCACAGTTTTAGGTACCAGCTCATCTCCACTTCTCGCAGCGCTGCCAGTTGCCGCGCCCGGAGCTGGCTTGGCCCCGAGGGGCTGAGGCTGCTGTCCTTGCCATTGTCGGGGGTCTTCTTGGGCGATTTGTCCTTGCCCCCCGCGGGAAACCCAGACTGCCTCCTTAACTTGCTGCTGTCTTCGGAGAGATGGCCCCCTGCTGCCCCGGTCCGGGCCGCCAGCATCGCGGACGTCCCCGTCTGTCTTCCAGAGACGACTTTGAGTCACTGTCACCAAAGCACTTGGCTTTTCTGCGTGTGCCTCTGTCCTCTTGCCTGCCCCCACGCTCGCGCTCCCCAGCCTCTCCCTGCCAGGCAGCTGTAACCGAGCCGGCGCCGGGATGAAAGCGGACCTGGACCTTTCGTTCCCGGTGGAGCCACCTGTGACAGGCTGGGACACCGCCTTCCAAAACAAGGCACCCTGACTTTTCAATACTGAAGCTGCGCTCTCTTCTGCTTCATTCCGCCAGGATAACTCTGGACCTCAGACCATTCGTGGCCCAATTATATCTGATCATCATGTTTGCGTTGTAAACTATGCTATCCAGAGACTCTGCAGCCCTTCTTCATTTGAGTCCCTTTGGAGTTTAGAAAGTTTTAATGTGAATTTCCTCAAGTGAGTGTAAAAATATCCATGCAACAGGAGGGTCATTCCTTTTGTGGAAGCCTTAAAATAAAATGAGTGATTCCTTTGGGAGCAGACTCTGAATGTAGATGAAACACATAATCCAGATCAAGTGCCCTCTGACCCCTGATGTAAGAATGGTGAGCCCCCACAACTGGCTCTCCTGTACTTCTAGTGATGGAAGGTGTGAGGCTCTTCTAATAATTGGGGAGGCTGAGGCCAAAGTTGAAATGAAAAAAGAGAAGAGTGGGAGGGAGTAGTAGGAGCCCATGCACGTGTGTGTGTGTGTGTGTGTGTGTGTGTGTGTGTTTGTAACATGTGGGCACACATGCGCCCAGTGCACATGAATGCTAGCACTGCAAAAAGAAAGTTCAGCTCATGCCCCATGATTAAGATGCATGGGGTCCTCAGAGGTGCCCATGGATCCTACCTCTGTTCTAGCTCAGGGGTATCAATGACAGCACCCACCTCAGTTATCTACCTCAAAGGTGCTTGATGGCCTCTAAGTCCGGCACCTGAATCAACCTAGGTCCTTCCCATATCAGCTGTTTCAGGGTCTGAGGGATGTAAAGAACTCCGGTAGGTGTGAGAAGTTCCTGTTAGTGAAAAGACCACAGGTTCAAACTCCTATAGAGAGGCATAGCAAGTTCTCAGAGGCAAGAGAGAAAAGAAGAGCTCTTGCTGGAGGCATACAAGGTCATCAGCACTTGAAAGCAGGCAATGTCTTTAAAGATCCTTGTGGCTCTTCACTAATCCAAACCAAGAATTTTTTTTTTTTTTTTTTTTTTTTTTTTTTTTTGGTGAGAGGGTACAGCGGATTGAACACAGGGGCACTCAAGACTGAGCCACATCCCCAGCCCTATTTTGTATTTTATTTAGAGAAAGGGCCTCACTGAGTTGCTTAGTACCTCACCATTGCTGAAGCTGGTTTTGAACTTAAGATCCTTCTGTCTCAGCCTCCCTAGCTGCTAGGATTAAAGGTGTGTGCCACCATGATCAGCAAAACCAAGAACTTTTAAGGGACAGCTATGGCACTGCATGGACTCTCTCATGCTCAGGGAAAAGCTGTTCATTCTAGGATTAGACCTGAACAGAAACAAATGTGCAACCTGAAGCATGTATCAAAGGGCAGAGAGTCGGCTGATCGAAGAGTCAGAAGCCACCTGGCTTCCAAAGAAGGGGAAACTTCTCACTCTAACTCATTGAAAGGAGGATGAAATAATTGGGGCCATGTTTAAAAGCTACCACGAACAGGTCATTATCCCTATTTTTATAAATGAGGAAACTAAAGCCCAAAGGGGTAAGCAATTCATCTAAGATCACTCAGCAGGTCAGTGATGGAGTTCGAATTCAACTCAAGCAGTTAGAATTCAACTCAACTCCCAGGGTCGGTCTCACCTGAGTCTGTGGGGTCCCAGGAACCTTGGTACCAGCAGGTTTAGCCTCTCCAAAGTCTCTCCTTAACCCCATCACATGAGTCTTTGAGGAATTCTAGCAATATGGTATGCATAGCAACACTCTCCAAAGTGCAGACTTCCGGGACCAAGGTCAAGCTCCCCAGTTTGATCTTCCCACTGACATAAGTAGGGGGCTCTGCAATGAAACTTGGGAGAGGGGACCATGCTCATTCACCCAGCATGGCAGAAGGCTTCACCATCCCCTGGGCTGGTCATCTGAGGAGCAGCGCCATTGTGCTTAAGTTCTGCTCTAGCGCCATTGTGCTTAAGTTCTGCTCTGGAGTCAGGCTGCTTGAGTTGAATTCGCACTCCATCACTGACTTGCTGTGTGATCTTAGATGAATTGCTTACCCCTCTGTGCTTTAGTTTCCTCACCTATAAAAATAGGGATAATGACCTGTTCGTGGTAGCTGTTAAACATGGCCCCAATTATTTCATCCTCCCTTCAATGAGTTAGAGTGAGAGGTTTCCCCTTCCCTGGAGTCCAGGTGGCTTCTGACTCTTCCATCAGCCTCACATGGAGAAAACAATGCTGAGTGAAACCACTGTTTTCAGAGAGGCCACGTGGCTTTCTGACAGCTTTCTGGAGGTAAGGAATCCGGTCCCCTTACCACTGCCTGCTGAAGAGTCACACGCAGGTGCTCTGATGGTAGCCCCAGCAGGGCTCCCAGACAACAGACAGCATAGCTGCCCACTGTGGGGGAGCCAGCTGGGGAAAGGGGCTCGTCAGACATGACTGACAGGCCTCCCTAGTGAGATCAACCACCCCACCCTTCCAGGAGCCCTAACCACACGACTGTGAGCTGAAGAAAATGGCTACCACCATTAAGTTCTGGGGTCATCCACTGTGCCACAGAAATAACCAGAACCCTACTTGTTCTCTTGTTATAAGTCTTTAGCAAAACATAGGGAACACTTAGATCCACGTCTACCACTTAGATGTCTACCACATTCCATGCATATTAACATTTATTCTCCAGATTGGATCCTAGAATTCAAATTTTTTGCTTATGTTTCCCCTTTGAAAGTTTGAGAACATTTTTTTTATAGTAAATTAAGTAGTCGGGAGGGCTGCAATATCTAGCATATTGTAAATGTTACTATTTTTAAATGGAGCTGCTACATCACTATTTTAAATGTATCCAGTGGAATTTAAATCCTGTAGCTATTTGATATCTATCATCATCCATGTAAAAAATTCATGAGCAAGCTCTTCTTTAGCAGCTGGAAATTTTACATTCTTCCTTTTTTTCCCTCCTGAACTAGTTTTTCCATCCTATCTCTCACCTCCATATATAATATTTGCATCCTTGAAAATATTTTACAGATGACCCTATCGAATAATTCTCTGCCACAAAAATATGAATTTAAATAAAAATTTTAATTTTTATGTCCATAATGCTTAATTAACATCTTAACAATTGAGTTAGCATGACAGCTGTCATTGGACTTAGTTGAGCCAAACTAGATTTTTTATATATTTTGGTAAATTTTCGTTCAACATAAAAAGTAAAATTTTATTGATAACATGTCTTTCAATGGTCTACATATGCCTAGGATTGTTTTCTTCTAAATGAGGTCACATGTCCACAGAGGAATAATTTTTGTTGGTAGAATGAGACAGCAGTCAGCATCAATTCCATTCTCCACACCTGATTTTTTATTTTCCATTTGTAAAGATACGTGTTCCAAGAAACCTCATTTACATAAATGGATCAATGGATACAGAAGGCTTTATGGTCATAAAATCATTCAGGTCTTTGTCTTCTTGGATATATTCACCTGCTCGATTGATAATGCACCTACCATTGACCCTGAGATGGGGGCTTCTAGAGGCTGTGGAAGGAGTCACAGGATCCCTCTGGCTCCTGCTCTGAGAGTGGAGAGGTCAGGCCGGACATGGGGAGGGCAGGGTGGGGCCACTGCAGTGACCCAGGTGAAGGTGAGAGACGGTGGTGGCCAAGGAGGCCAAGTGGTCAGAAGAGTTGGGGGGCCATGTAGAGGGTGTTATGAAGGTTAAAAGGTAGAATTTCCCAGCAGTTGGTACCAGGAAAGCAGTACCTAAGCATACGAGGAGTTGCCAGTGGCACAAGGACCCTGGCCTGAGCCACTCCTGAGACAGGAAGGAGGAGTGTCAAGTAGGCTGGCCCTTGTGGGTGCAGCCGGGAGGCTGTTTTGTACTTAGCCGCAGCCCCCCCTTTCTGGTGCCCTCCATTCTTCCCCAGGCTCCCAGTTTCTGTCCCTTGTCATCTCCCACAGTCTGAAGAACTCCCCAGACATTGTACATCACCAGCCTCCGTCTCCCTTTTCTGAAAATGCCTTTATTTCACCTTCATTCTTAAAGGATACTTCCCCCTGGGAAAGGTAAATGGGGAAGGCTGCAAAAGTTGTTTTAAAGCAACTAGATGACTATCCTTGGTTACAGGGATCAGTAACAAAGGTGGCATCATCCAGGGTTGAACAGGCAGTTCTCATGGAATTCCTCATGGAATTTTTGTTGTTTTGTTTTTAGTACTAGAGATTGAACCCTGGGGCACTTTACCACTGAGCCTCATCCCCAGTTCTTTTTAATTTTTTTTTTTTTTTGAAACAGGGCCTTGCTAAGTTACTGAAACTGGCCCTGAACTTGTAATCCTCCTGCCTCAGCCTCCTGAGTCGCTGGGATTACAGATGTACTCCACCACATCCAGCTCATAAAATTATTTTTTTGTGTGTAAAGTTGCATTGGCCTTTGTGCTGTGGATTTGGCCAGGTCTTTAATGATAGTTCTTGTTAACATGCAAATATCTGTATGGGCCACCCTCTGCATGGCCCCCCAACTCCATCTCTTTAGGATTTGACATAAATGAGTCCATTTTGACTTTGACAACCTTCACAAATCCTTGTGTGCAACGTGTTAACTTCTGGCTGGCCATTTTCAATATTTTCTCCTTGTCTTTGGTTCTGATTAGTTTGACTATGATGTGCCCAGTTTTCCTTACATTCATACTGCATGGGATTTGCTTTGCTAGTAGCTTGACTCTATAAATTTCTGTTTCTCACCAAGTTGGAGGGAGCTTTGGCATTAGGTTCACAGAGTCCTTCCTCTCCTCCGGGACTCCTGTAACAGGCACGTTAGATCTTTTAACATTGCTGCTCATGTACTTGACACGCTGTTCTTCTGTCAAGTCCATTACTGTTCTTCAGGTTGGGTAATTTTATACATCTGTCTTCAAGTGGCTCTGTCATCTCCACTCTGATAAGAGCATCTTGTAATATTCTGTAAAATTTCAAGTGAGTATGATCGGTCCTAGAAATCTCATCTGGGTATTCTCCAGAGCTTCTATTACTCTGACCTCTTATCTCTCATTCACTGCAAGTATGTTTACTTTACTGCACCGAGTGTGGATACCGTAGCTGACTTCAACTCCTGATCTGGTCTTTCTCTTTCTAGTCATTCCAAAGCTTCTCCCAGTGCACAAACCTGACAGAAAGCAGGGGAGAGGGGGGAGCCCGGAATCTGCTCTAACAATGGCTCTCCCTTGCCTGAAACCCTCCAGTGGTTCCTGTGCACCGGAGGCTGATGTCCGACCCAGCCACCGGAGTTCAGGACCAGCTGTCCCCAGCCCAGCTCAGCTTCACATCCACTTCCACCTGTACGGAGAACACCTCCAGCTGTATGGTCCCCTGGTTTGCTCACTGCTCCCTGTTTTCCATCCTCCAGGTGTGTCACTCCCCTCCTTTCCCCCATCAAGGATGCTTTCTATGTGCCAGTTCCCACGTCCCATGAAAACTCCAGGCCCACCTGGCCCTCTGACCCGCAGGGAGCTCTCTCCTCCCTTCCTCTGAACTAAGGTAGACACCTCAGTCCCCTGGCTTTGTGACACCTTCACCCTGCTGTCATGACCCTTTACTCCCTTGATGCCCGCACCACCCTTTCACCCCCTTGGACTGTCAACCACCTCAAGCTGCAGAGAAGCTTGAGGCTGGATGAGAGATGGCAGTGGCCCTTCCAACCCCGCTACAGGGATGAAGGTGGCGGGAGGGGAGCAGTGGCTGAGGGCTACACAAGCCTGCAGGGCCTCCCTGAGCCTGCAGGCCAAGGTGACATGGAGAGTATGGTGAAACTGGGACACTTCTGAGAGTGAGGAGGACACTATTAATAGTTACACAGAGACAATGGCAAACACAGGCCGTGTCCTCTGAAACCAGGAGACATGGCCATCCAACACAGTCCCCCGTGTGATGTGGGACAGTATCCAAAACGTTTCTAGAACAGTGGTCCCCTCTGTCAAAGGCCACACAGGGGTGACCAGGGAAGCTGGCAGCCGGTAAAGCTGAGGGTGAGACCCATGTGGGCATGGAGGTCACAGATGGGAGGAATGGGGGCTCCTGCCAGGGGTGAACAATTGGTCCTGAAGTGCAATCCCACGAAGAACTGGGTGGCTTGGGCTCCCCCCATGGTCAAGATCATAGTAAGACCCCTAGTAGCTCAGGTCACCCTATAGAGAAGGGAGGAAGGAGAGAATCTGGTCCAAGTGTCACTGTGTCTACATCAAAAGTGACTTTCTTTTCCTGAAATCCTAGGGGCTCAGGAGGCTGAGGCAGGAGGATCATGAGTTCAAAGCCAGTCTCAGCAACTTAGCAAGGTGCTAAGCCACTCAGTGAGACCCTGTCTCTAAATAAAATACAAAATAGGGCTGGGGAGGTGGCTCGGTGGTCGGGTGCCCCTGAGTTCAATCCCTGGTGCCCCACCCACCCACCCCAAAAAATGAGTCTCTTGATTTGGCAAGATTTTTGTTCTGCTTTCTGTGGGAGTGTCAGCTTTTCAAGCTGAACTGGAGGAATGAGGGATGCTTCTGTGCTCCTGACTGCCAAGCCTGTGAAACTGTCAATTATGCCAACCCTGCACTCAATTCATTTCCAAGTCTCCCTGTATGTGCGGATTCTAGTAGAACTCAGGATCCTGCAGGCCAGGTAGCTGAAGGGGGGTATCTGCAGAGGGCAGAGCCTCAGGAGGTCCTGAGGACCATACCTCCGAGTCAGCTCTACAGAGCCTCCCCATGGGACTCCCGGTCCAAGAGGCTGCCACTGTTACTAACACCCAGGTAGTGACCGATCTCCGGATCTCCCTCCATTTCATGTGTTCTCACTTCATTCTCCGTTTTTGGAAGAGGAAGTGGAGGCCCAGGGGGGCTGAGTGGCAGCTGAACTCCAGCAGCTCTGGGGGGCCATGTTTCTGTGCACAGGCTGCTTCCCGGCCCCTGGAGGGGGGGCACCGGGGCAAGGCCGAAAGGACTTCTCACCCATCCCCTTCAGCCAGCAGCCGCTCTGGCCTGGGCTCTGGCCTCTTCCCTCCAGTCCCACCTAGCCACACAGGAGGCCCCTGGCCCACAGCCTCAGACTCTGCAGCTGCTCCCCACAGTGCCCAGCACCTCCCTGGGCAGTGACCCTCCTGATAGACAGTCAGAGCCCCAGGCCACGCTCCAGCTCATCAAGCAGATCTGGCTGCTCCCAATCATCACAGAAGAGGGGTGAGCCCAGTAGAACAAGACATCCTGAGGGAGGGAGACTACACACACATAGCTTTATTACAGCTTCTATTAGCCTACATCGCTATAATTTTTCTTTTTTTATTATTGGTAGTGATCTTCTATGGGCCTAGTTTACCAACAAATTGAACTTTGACACAGGTATATATGAATAGGAAGAAAAGCCTAGTTTGTGTAGCGTTTGCTGCCACTCAAGCTTCCCAGCAAATCCCCGGCCTAGGACACAGCCTGGGGGTCGGGGGGCACTGGATAGACTCTTCCCTCTGCAAACGCCTTGGATTTTTTCCACCAGGCGGTTTCTTCTGTCCCATAATTTGCTAACCATGAATTCCTGTTGACCATCAGCACTAGCTTTAAAGTTCCTATCACTGAACTCCTACATTTCTGCTGTACTGATGTGCTACACATTTCCTTCAGGACATCATCAATGAAAGAAAAAGGGTTGTCCCAGTAGGTTTCAGAACGTTGATATTTATAGAGTACAGAGCAACCCTCTCTAAAAATATATGAGTGTCTGGAAAACAGAGAAAACACATCTGAGCCATCGGCAAAAGGGTGCCGAAGGCAACAACAGCCCTGCCGTCGCTGCATTAAGGAAATTCAAGAAAAAAAAACAGCAACCACGGGAGCCTTCAGCAGCCCCTTACAGGACCCAGAGACTAGGACGCTACCTGTGTCTCCTGCGCCTCCTCCTCTGTGAAGGAGAAGGATGACAGTGATCCCAAAAGAAAAAGGAATGTGGAAAATGGGAGGTAGCTCCCCCTTCCCCGCGTCCTTTCCTTCCTTTTTTTTGACAGATCTGTGGCCTTAGGGGAAAATGAGGCAACGTGAAGACACACATACCACCCCCACCCCCACCCCCGCTTCAAAACCCTGATTTTTACAATTAAGTCAGAGCCATTTCGGATGTCACTCAGAGAAACAGTCATGAGCTTATCGAAGGGATGGGAAAGGGAAGGGGACACTCTCAAGGGACAAAGTGGGTCTTCTCAGAGAGGAGTGGGTCAGTGTGACTCTCCTGCACTCCAGTTTTATTGGGGATCTCAGAGAAATTTCCAGAGAGTCCCACCCAGGTTACCTCTGGATTTTGACTGAGAGCAGGCGACCTCAGACTTTCAGGTCTTACCGATTTTATGGCTAGGAGGAATTACCTTTGGCTCTCTCCCTGGGTTCCCGGATCTGGTCTGTGAAAAGGGTCACAAAATCCTCCCTGTTCAGGGTAACCTGGGTTCGTCTTACTGACATTATTTCAGGTTAGCATTTCTCCTGCAGACAGCAGGTTTGATGAGGAATGTGACATCTCCTGTCCACTGCAGCCAGGCAGGGCTGCAGGTAAGTTCCTTCTTGGAAAAGAAATGTGTGGAGGATAGCACGGTGGGCCCAGTTCATCGAATTGCTCCCTCAACCTGTGTCCCCACCACTTACATCTGTCTGCTCTTCACTCCTTCCTCCCTTCCTTTCCTTTCCCCCTCCTTCCCTCCCTGTCTTCCTTCCTCCCTCCTTCCTTGCTCTCTCCCTACCCTCTTTCTTTTTTGTTAAGCTAGGTGAGACCTGAGGACGGCCAGGTGGCCAAACCAATGACATTTTGGGGTCCCTCCATAAGGAACATTCAGAACTTCAGATCGGCGATAAGCCTGGCTCAGCTGGTGACCTTTATTGCTATACTTTGCTCTCAAAGTCTTTTCTTTTAAAGTTTGGAGACCCCTTGTTAGTAGACCTGCAGAGCACTTCCCGTCCATAGCTGTCTTGGGTCCAGTATCCACACTCACTGCCCCTTTGCCAGAGTTCTGATGCTGCAATCCTTTGGGCCCGATTCCTGTTTATAATTGCCCTGGTTCCGATCCCAGGGCTGACCCCAGTTCAGTGAACAACCAATAAAAAAAAAAAAAAGAAAAAAAAAAGTAATGCATGTGGCCACATGTGATGCAGGATGAGCTCAAAGGTCCCCTCAGGTTGAATAAAGAAACCCTGGCGCACGTTCCCATGGGCTATTCCACCCTCCGTGCACTGACACAGCCCTGACATCTGCTAGGAAGAGAAACAGCTCCATTTCTCATTCCTTACCATTTTGTGCGAGAGATGAATTAAACTAAATAATTACAGATGCCTTTCACTGACGTCTTCTAGTATCATCTCATTGTCTCGAGGGGGGAGCCTCGCTAATAAAAACCACAAATACTCTAAATGAGAAAGCAAATGGCAACAAAGCAACGTGTGAGCTTCAGAACATGACTGTCCAGTGAGCAGGGAGCCGGAAGGTCGCCTAAACCTGGGCAGGCGGACAGCCTTTACTGCAGACAGACGTGGCAGATCAGAGATCAGCCACACATGAGCATGTGACTTGGACAAGTTATTTTTCTGAGTCCCCGGGTTGTCATTGGCACAAGAGGAAAATCCACATCACAGTGTTTCTGTGAGGGTTACAGATATTAAATATAAAGCTCCTGAGATATAGTAATTGATTGATAAAACGTCTTGTCACTTATTGTTATATGACTTCCAACTTAACACCTGGTGTTTTTTTAGATGTGTCAAAGCAGCCACACAGGCTTTGTTTATTTAACTGTAATGATGCACATTGAAACATGGCCTTGATTTTTTTTTAGAGTTTAATTTATGAAAACTGCTTTTTTTCTGTTTGCCCAGTGAAGTTCAGGTCATATCACCAGGGAGCTCTTTGTTCTACAAAAATCTGTGACCTAATTTAGGACACTATCTGCACAGGCTGGTTAATGGAAGAAAGACTAGACACCTGGAGGTCTCTCTATGAAAACCTGAGGTGCCCAAAGAGCTGAGGTTGGTGAGGAGACTGGGCACATTAGGGCAGTGCAGAGGGACCCTGGAGGCAGCCATCCTGACCCCTCCAGTGGTGAAGTAGCAGGCAGGGTCCAGCCACCTGCAGGCTGCCCACAGCACTTCAGCACCCCGTGGAAGGGTCCTGGAAAGGCCCAGGCACATAGTGGGACTTGCAGTTGCTGTAGGAACAACTGAAATTTTCTGTTTTCCTACTCATATGGGTTGAGCACCCTTTATTTGAAGTGCCCTCTCCATTTCCTGCATGGGTAATTGCAATGGTCTCCTAACTGGTCACCCTCTTTGCAACATCTCCCACCTGAAATCCAGAGCACCATGCTGCCCTCTGAGCCATCTTTCTACAACAGCCATCTCAATCCAGGGCTGTGCCACGTCTCCACCGTCAAGTCCAAGTGCACCACAGCACAAGCAATTCCTGATCCAACCACGTGCTCCTCATGAGCTTTGTCACCCACCCTCTTCTCTCCTCAGCACATTTTCCACCCATCCCACCCTACATATGGCTTCCCAAACATACCAGCTCGTTCTAGTCTTCTCTTCCTCCCTCTTCCCCTGCATGATCACCTGGAAACTCGTTTTCATCCTAACAGATGCAGCCCAGCCGTCACCTCTTCTAGGAAGCCTTCCCTGACCCCCTTAGGAAAGGCCAATGGCTTCTCGACCTGGCAGGTACTTCTCCCACCGCACCTGTCATGTGAACCTGGGCAGCACAAGTCTGGGTCCCTCCTATACTGGGAGCTCATGGCAGTCACTGTCCTATTCCTCACCTCGCACTGAGCCGTCTACACCAAAGGGGCTCCAAAGTGCTTTTTTGATGAAGTGGACAGTAAAACAAGCAATTCCGTGGTGAACTACCTGAACGGTGCTTCAGAGGTCCTTAGCCAAGCTGCCTCGGGAAGCTGGCCAGGAGAAACCAACTCTGTAAAGTGTAAATCACAATAAGGAAGCTTAAACTTGACCAAGGGCTCTGCAGAAAGTGACAGCTAATTTGATCAGAGATGAGAGGGTGGAGGACCAGCTGAACCAACCCTCTGAAGAGCGAGCTGGGCCAGTGAGTCTGCCCTTCTGGCTGGGGTTCACAAGCACGTGAATACTGAGGTCCAGGAAGGCACCTCGACCTTGCCTTGGTCAGATCCTTCCTTAGATTACCAGGTCAGAGTTTAAACGGCTCAAGGGAGAAAGACAAGAAGTATTATGAGTCGAAAATCGGAGTGACAAGAACATTAAAGATGTTAGAGAAATAATTTTATTTGTGGGAATTATCCTAAGATATTAAGAATTTGTCCTAAATGTTAGCTACAAGACAGTTGTAGGAAAATTGTTTAAAATTCTAAAAACAAATTTTAAACCACCTAGGTGATGAAAATAGGAGATCGGATAACTAAACATTAACGTGTTTTATAGGCAAGATACAGAATTATGTTTAACGATACAATTATTAAAACAAATTCACAATAAAATTCAATTTTTGTAAATCTACATATGTATAAACATACATAAAATCTGACAGAAAATACGGTGACAGGTTAGCAGTAACAATCTCTGAGAGTTTGCGTTATAGATGTTTATTTTTTCATTTTCTTCAGCTGTATTTTCTGTTGTCTAAGAGCATCACGTGTAGCTACATGGTTGTTTGTTTTGTTTTGTTTTTTAATTAGAGTAAAATAATGGTAGAAATCAGCATGAGTCAGCATTGGGTTTAATCAGGAAACTGGTTTCCTGACAGCATAAAATAAATATGTGGGTGAATTAAATAGAAGGCCAAAGACAGCCGTGGAGATTCTACAAACCAGGGAACATGTGTTCTGGGAGCCTTATGGAAGACTGAAATCTTTTTGACCATCAGAGTGACGTGAGCACGTCGTCATTTAGACACACTTCGGGCTGGAGTGGAGCTTGCTGACTACTTGGATTGGCCACAGAAGCCACGGTGTACAGCCATAGTGTTGGAAGCCTAAGGCGGGCAGAGGGCGCAGTTTGGAGGCCCAGAGGAGGGAGAAGGTGGAGTCCGGAAGCGCAGCGTCATGGTCACAGCCAGAACTGCTGCTGACGCCTCTTGGAAATTGATGTGGATCCTTTTCAGAGGACACACATCAAAAGAAGAGTGTTTGTGCATGTGAAGTTTACACTGTGGCGTAAGCTCCCACTTTCTGGGCTGATGTTAGACTTCAGAGGCCAGATTTAACAGAGCATCCCAGAATAGGTTTTTAGCAGTTTGAGATGGATAAATAGGATTGCTGTTACTGATAGTGAGATTTTTTTTCCTTCTGACAGTGAGGAATTCCTGGCATGAGATCCAGAGAAATATTTGTGCAAAATCCAAAACAAACTATAGAGAAAATAATTCCTTTAATCCTGAGCATCTGAAGCTGAGAAGGCATTAAAGAATCACCAAATCTGCACAAAGAGCAAAGAAAAATGAGAAGCATAATAATGTTTTAATCTTTCTATTGATATTTGAGTAAAATTCTTGACTAATTTATCCTTTGCTCTTTTCCATAGTCCAGGCTCGTTTTATTCCTTTAATATATTCATGCTCACTTAGAATTTCAGATAAGCTCTTGGGTTCATTCCAAACTGGATTTCAGGGAGAAGGCGGAATTGAACAGCAACGTGTCTTCACTGCCTTCCTGATGCGCTCGGGCTGGCCGTTGGTGTCATGAAGCCTCACTCTACAGAATCACCAGCCTCCACGGCCACAACACTGACTAGGGCGGGTAAAGCTAGCCTGTCCCCGAGCATCTGAAAGAGAGGAGCCTGTACTTTCAGGGAAGTTTATGCTACAGAGAAGTGACATCATGTGACCCTGAGCCACCCACCACCCAACATAATGAAAAGACTGACTTAAGACTCTACAGGGGCTGGAGTAGAGGCTCAGTGGCAGAGCGCTTGCCTCGTATGTGTGAGGCACTGGGTTCGATTCTCAGCACCACATAAAAATAAATAAAATAAGGTCCATCCACAACTAAAACAAATAAAAAAGAAAGATTCTACAGGACACTGGATGCATTTCCTCCCTAACTCCTCCAGGAAGAGGGCCCCTGGCATACCCAAGGGACTCTGCAGCTTCGACTGTTAATCCCACCCAACCGGCTCTCCACAAGCCAGGCAGGTCCTTGGGAAAGGAGCTAGTCAACTGGATTCTCATAGAGGAGTTTCCTTGAATGACAGAAGTGGCCCAGCCAACCTGTGTCCTCAAAGCACCCATCTCCACTAAGACATCAGGGAGATCCAATAAGCACCAGCCCAGCCTTGGGAATGGCTCAGAGACATCCTGAAACACACCCTAGGAGAAGGCAGTGCCCAGGGGAGCCCGGGGCTGGATGTCCCTGCAGCTCAAGAACTGTTCTCAAGCGACTTCTTCACCAACACCGGCTCAGCTCTGCAGAACAAGGAACTGCGCCCCAGGTGCTGGAGAAGGTGCGGTTCTCTGGGCAGAAGGAGCAGAAGCAGAGGGGCTCTGGATGCCTGGGTTGGATGTCTCCCCCGCCCTGTAGAGCATGTAGTATTCTCCTGGGTCTTTTAGCTGGACACTTTCTGTGCTGCTCATGGGCAACACTAGATCTTGCTCATCACTTACAAAGCACTTCCACAAAGCCCTGCAGTAACTCAGCAGCCTGGGTGCTGCTGTCCCTCTGCTGGAGTCCCCGGGCATCGCCAGCCATGCATTCCTCCCCAGGAAATACTTCATACTTTCTGCACTAGAGCTTAGCGGGAGAGCAGGCATGCGGTGAACACAGGAAGCTCTCCACAGAAAGGACCTTGCTTCTTTTTCTCACTGAGGGATAGAAAATTCTCAAAAGGAAACTACAGGGTATGGGCTCAAGAAAAAAGTCTCCTCTGTAGCTTTGGCTCTTCATGACCAGGTTCACAAGTGGCCCAGTCCGACGCAGGAAGGGAATCTGTTCAGAGATCTGCACTAATGGCAGCTGGAGCTGGCCAATTCTGTGCTGTGTGGGACTCTTTTGTGCCCTTTGGGGTGGGCAACAGCAGTCCTGGGCTCTACTACCACATGCCAACAGCGCTAGATCCTCAGCTGTGACAAACCAAAATGTCTACAGACATTTCCAGTATGAGAGCCACTGAGTTAGACAAAGGGGGTTATAGTCCAGCTAACCAAAGATTTGTTTTCTTGGAGAATCCTTTGGGTTCCTATATCACATACAACTCAGAGGGTGCTATGGCCATAGTGTCAATACTGGCAAGTCCATGTACAGCTGCACAGGGTAGGCACTGCACAATTATTCCAGGAGGTGCTGTGCACCCTAACTACAGTAGGAATGGAGCCTCTGGAACTGCGCAGGAAGCAGCTCTGGCTGCTGCAGTGGTTCAGCCATCTGCCTCCTGTCTGGTAGAAGGAATTAAAAACTAGTAAACAATATATACATATATGGGTCAGGAAATCATGAATCACTGCCTCAGCTTTAAAACGGGACATGGATTCCATATGTTATCACATTCTCAAAAGTTAAAACAGAGCTTCGAATCTGAAACATCTTGTTAAAAAAAAGTTATTTTTCACAAATCCGTATTATTGCCAAGATGCGGTTGGGTTGCTGACAAGCTGGAGGATTTATGCAGCAAGAGAGAATTAAGCTTGGATTTCCCACAAGAAGGTCCAGATTGAACCATGTTTCCATCACCTACAGGATGTTCTTGCCTTGCACAAATTGCTTAATCTCTGTTTGGGCTCTCCAGGATAAATTGGAGATGATCCTAATTATTCTCAACCCACCGAGATGTGAGGATTCAGGAGGAACCGAGGTACCCAGTGATCATGTGCATTGCAGAGCAAATCACCATACAAAGCCCACACAACTTGACAGACAGCTGATGTCATTTGACACTTGCTAAGGAGCTGAGACTGTCTTTTGAGATGTCAAAGACACCTGCCTTCTAAAAGGTTTAAGGTTTTAGGAAATTCTTTCACCTCTGTGTTTCCAAGTCCAATTGTTCACACTTCATATTATTCTGTGCTCAGAGATCATAAAGCTTCTCTTAGTGACAGAAGGCTCAACAAAGCCTCATGGCCAGGATACTGAAGAACTTGGCAATCTTTTAGGAGCTTTATCTCAGTATACACCAAAATACAGCATTGCCTGCCGTTAGCCTAAAAATGCTTTTTTTTCTGATTCTAAAAGCAAATATGTGATCATTGTACATTTGCTTTTAGGAAGAAAATAATAACCATTATAATACCACCCTCCCACGGTTGGCCCATCCTTTTCTTTGCTATATAGTATTCTGTTGAGGTATTGAGATACCCTCGACACTGTCTTTCCTCTACTAAAGCAAAGTCATTTAAAGGCCCAGAAATGTTTTAAGCTATATAATATTCCTTCAAATGGATGTTCCAATATTTATAAACTATTATCTCACCAACTATTTTGATTTTTTATCTGTATCCATCTACTTTATTTCCTAGAATTGGAATTATAAAATTGAAGGTTCTGAATTTTCCCAAAGGTCTCCACTTCAACTTTGCTTTACAGAAAGGTTGATGTCAATTTGATTATTTTAGTAATAGCAGAATGCACCTAGCCAGCATTGAATACTCTCATTTTAGCATATTTATTCTTAATATGCATATATTTGACCTCTAACTTATGAATTCCTTACTATACAAAGGATATTGATCATTTGTCTTATTTGGATGAAGAACATCCAAACCTATTATTTTTTTTCCTTCAGTATTGTATGTTTTTTTAATATTAAAGAGTTATGATTTTTTCTCTTTTTTTATTTGTTTTAATTAGTTACATATGACAGTACAATAAAAGTTTTAATTTTTGCACAATCAAAACTATTGGAGTTTTTGTGATTTCTTCTATTATTTTTAAGTCTCAGAGAAAAAATACTCTCCCATCCTGCAATCAGACAAATAAATTCACCTATCTGACCTTTCAGTTTCATGTTTTGTTTATAAACACCTAAAATCCACATTCATATTCCTTGTTCTGAATCTGACAAATAGACATTTATGCATATTTTAATTCCTGGCATTGAGTCATGGTAGGCATTATAGATTCAGAGCAGAAACTGCAAGCTCGAAGACCAACTCCTCCAGAATTTTTACCTCTCACATTGTAAGAGGTAAAACCACAAAGCAGAGAAGCTTGTGAGGTTTGTAAAGGTGGAAATAGGAGCCTCCTATTGCCGGGGAAAGCTGGCAGCCACTTCCGGGTGCTGGGATAGAAGCTCACAGGAGCCTCTGAAGGGCAGGCTCTGAGGACTCAGCCCTACCGGGTAGAGGCCACCTGGGGCAGCCCTGGAAGAGCAGAGGCAGGAGCACTTCTGTTTGAGAAAGGCGCCCTCCACCGCGGGTCCTGATGGAGTGAGGAGGTCCGGTGCCTTCCACTGGCTTCTGAGAGACGCTCTGAAAGCAGTGGAGAATAAGGGCCGTTCAGCCACTGAGGGCCCGCTGCTGCAGGGGACAAGGGTGTCTGTAGCAGGGGCTCTGGGATGGGCCGCCCAAGCCAGGGGCCAGGCTGTGCCAAGCCAAGAGAGCAAGATCCCCACTTTGGGGGGTCACTATGGCTGAGAGGACAGAGAACTCCCTTGGCTTGTGATGTTAGGTCAGGGGCTGAGGACAGAGTCAAGCCAGGACCAGCAGTGCAAGCCACACCTTGGTGGAGTGACAGACAGAGGATGCACTCGGATCCCAGGCCCTGTCCCCAGGCTGTGGCCATGCCCAACCCTCTAGAAGAACCAGATGGGCCCAGTATGGAGGAAAGGAGAGAAAAGAAACCCCTAAGGCACTGAGTTTATATGAAAAGCAATTGAATCACCTAGAATTTCCCAAATTAAGTTTAGGGATTCATGAGCCGTATTACTATAATAAATATTACATAGCTATATAAAATAGATAAATCTGCAGATAAATGTATAACAAATGTGGTTAAATGTGTGTGATGAATAATTAACACCCACTGACTGGGACACACCATCATCCTACCTCAGGTATCTCTTTGGTTCGATGCCATCTGTCTACTAGCCTAAGATGGAAGTTAAGAGGCCCAGAAAATCACACTTGATCAGTCCTGCAGACTTTATTTCGACTGTATTCAGGTCCTATATTTTCCTGCCATCCTCTCCTTAGAGGCCACCCACTGCCCAAATCCCATCAGACCATTAAGAAGCACATTTCACCTCCCCTGACTCCTCAACAACTCCTCAACTACTAATTGAGAAGGTTCAGAAGTGGCTGAACCCAGCTCTTGCTGGGCCACAGGAGCCAGTTTCGTGCATCTCCTCCTGATGCCTGGCTCCTGTGACGTCCCCTTGAACCCAGCACTGGGGACGGAGTCTCAGCCCAGCACCAGCCCAGGCTGCACAGCAGGATTTCTGCCTTCAGAGATTAAGCTGCCTCTGAAGGGCCCTCAGGCCTGGGCATCTTCAATAGGATGAACTACCCTATAGCAAATAGATTCAGGGTCTAAATTTAATGGGGCCATTGTCTGGACACTTACTTTACTGCAGCATCACCATGCAAAGTATGATTTGACAGTATGTGACGTGAGGAGTGCTGAGAACAGCCTTTCCCCCCCCCTCCCTCTCTTGATGGGTAGCATTGGAGGGAATTACTAAAATTGACAGTATCTGCATTAAAACCAGATGGAAAGGAAAGACTCAGCCTTGACCTAGAAGAATGTGACCCTTTGAATTGTGCAGGTGTTATGCTCAAATTCGGGACCCCCAAAGACCACCAGAGACCCAAGATCGATGCAAGCAGCAAAGAGGTGTTTATTGCGAGCTAGCTCGGTCCTCCACACGTACACACAGCAACTGGTGATGCTGAGAGGCCCCGAGCCCAGGGTTTGCAGCAGTTTTATACATTCTTTGGAGAGGGCAGGGACTTCACATACATCATAGCAAATCATCACACACCGCGGGAAAATCAAATAACAACTCCAAAACATGATTAGCACATTCACTGGCGGGAGCAAGTTGGGTAGGGGTGATTGGTCAGTACAAAAGGGGTATGCGTTTGAACTGATTGGTTTGAGCCAAGAGGGGTGTATGTGCTGAACTACATGGTTTCCCAACTTGTTATCAACCACCATAAACTGCTGGGAGGGTTATCTGGCATCCCAGGTATTTCCCTGTCTCATGCTGATTGGTGGCTTCTAGGGGGCTACTATGGATCCCCACCTAGCCTGACTGAGTCAGGGACACCTGGCACAGCAGATCTCTCCTGTTATTTGTAGATAAACAACTTAGCAGGGTGGGAATGTGCTTAGGAGTGCTCTGTGGGTTTTTCCAAGGACAAAGGTCATGTCCCTTCCTTGGACAGGCTTTGCTCTGAGGTAGAGCCTGGTTTTTCACAGGGAGAAAAGCAGTGGCTTTTCTCAGTCTGTCCCAGGAGGTCCGTGTGGTTACACGGACCTGCCTGAACAAATAGCACCTGTCCTCCCAGGAGAATTGGGGCTTGCTCTGCTACTCCCAGGACCAGCTCCACAAAGCAATTAGTTGAAAAGGCTGCATCAGGTTAACCCTCTGCGAGTACTCCAGAGGTCAGACCCCGTTGGAGTCCCTCCAGACAGCCCTACCAACCCAGCACACAGTGCCAACAAAAAGCGGCCCCCTGGAGGCCACCAGGCTCAGGGTGGCCATGGTGATGGGCAGCCCTGGAGGTGGGCCTCTCAGCAGCTTTGGCTCTTCCTAGTCACAGCAGCCTCTGCTGAGGCAGCTCCTTCAGCCCATCCCTCCCACTTCACCCAGTCCCCTCTGGACCACAATGTCCCCAGAATTCAACTCTAAAATCATAGACTGGCACAACCAGAGAAAGGGTGTCAGGGATATTTTACTGCAATCTCCTGTTTATAGGTAAGGCCCAGGGAAAGGTGGTCACTTGCTCGCAGTGATGGCACATCCTGGTGGAGGCAGAACTAGAGCTCAGGACTGCCCAGCCAGAGCCCAGGATTCTTTCTTCCATTCTCCCCTCACCTTGAGGTGGGAGAATTGGCGCCCTTGTCCTTGTAGAGGAGAGGCAGCCTCGTCATTGCCTGTAAGCTGCTGTAGGCACCGGTTTGGGGGAGCTCTACATCCGTAAGAATGTCAAGGTTCCTCAGATGCTCAACTAATGGACAGAAAGTTCATAAAATTTAATTTTGGTGCAACTCTTTTTCATTAATCAATGGAGTTGTTTCTTTCTTTCTTTTTTTTTTTTTAACTTTCTAATGTACTCCCCCTCCCCCGCAATAGCTGAATTACAAAGCCACAAAGAAGAGAAAATGTAATCAAGATATTCTTGTGACAGCCTTCAGATGTAATTCAAGGGCAAAGAGATAGGTCTTCCTTCCTTTATCTAACAGGACAAGTCTCCCAGGCCCATTCATGATGCAGTGACAGAAAAGAGAATTCTCCATCTGATGTTCAAGGTGAAGAACATTTTCTAAACAACATTGACCATAATAAATTATTCCAGTTTCAAGGTAACCAGTACAAGCTTTAAAAGAGAGGGGAAAAGTGTTACATTACTTAACATTCTTGCAAACAGCTCCTTCCCACACTCCTGTTCAGTTGCAAGAACAGCTGTGTGGGTGCTGGGGCAAACCTTCCAAGGAAGAGCTCTGGTCTGGGCTTCCTTTCCTCATTAGCCTCCCCGGCAGTTGGTTGGTTCCTGTCACTTGGACGAAATGAACAAGATCACTTCCATATCATATAATGAATTTGCCAAATGACAAAGCCAGACTGAGTGTGCATGCAAAGTCCCAGAAACTGCCCTCTCTTTTGGTGAAACACAATGAGGCCCTGGGTCCTGGAGATCAGGAGATCAGCCTTGGAGCCAGAAGAGAACTCCCCATCCCAGAATGCAAGAGGTTAATCATTCCCACAGAGCACACAAAGCTTTTATTGTATGCATGACACTTATGGTAAGACCTAAAACCTTTTTCTTTTCTATTTTTTTCTTTTTGCAGTACCAGGGATTGAGTCCAGGGTGCTCTATCACTGAGCTACATCTCCAGAACTTTCTTTTTTTGAAATTTTTTTTATTTGTTTTAATTAGCTACACATGACGGTATAATGATCTTGACATATCATACATTTGAATCAGATGGGGTATAATTTCTCATTTTTCTGAGTGTACATGTTGCAGAACACATTGGTCATACAGTCACGTATATACCCACGGCAATAATAATGTCTATTTTAATATTCTGCTGTCCTTCCTTTCCCCACTTCCCCTCCTCTCCCCTCCCATCACTTCTCTCTACCCAATCTAATGTGACACACTTTTTTTTCCTCACATTGTCATTCATGTATTCTGTATAACGATGAAGGTCTCCTTCCATCTTCCATGCAATTCCCCTTCTCCCTCCCTTTCCTTCCCACCTCTCTTCCCTATTTAGTGCTCTTCTCATGCTCTTCCTCCCTACCCCATTTTGAGTTCCAGAACTTTCTTAAAACATGTTTTTAAATATTTATTTATTTTGAAGGGTACTGGGGATTGAACCCAGGGCCTCACATATGTGAGGCACTGTACTACTGAGCTACCTTCCCAGCCCTGCTTTTCTATTTTTATTTTGAGAGTTTTGCTGACTTGTTGAGGCTGGCCTAGAACTTGCTATCCTTTGGCCTTGACCTTCTGAGTGGCTAATATTACAGGCCTGTGCCAAACGTTTATCTTTATAATTAGACATCCTTAATTTATACATGTGTAACATCAGAATATATGTGTAGTTTGTACATAGCTTTCCTCCTTCTCTGAAAATATCACACTTTTAGAGAAGAGAGAACAGAGCCAGGCTAAGGAGTCAGATATGTCCATTTTGTTTTAAGTCAGGGTCTCACTGATTGCTTAGGACCTGGATATGTCTCTGAGGCTGGCTTTGAACTGGCCATCCTCCTGCCCCAACCTCCCAACCCGCTGGGATTATAGGCATCAACCACCATCATGCCTGGCAGGAGGGTCTTTTTTTTTTTTTTTGGTGGGGGGGGGCGGGGGCAATGTGTTTTGACTGTTGAAATCTTTCAGTTTTTGGACAGTCAAATTTATTAAGCACCTTCCATATGTCAGACATTGTCCTGGATGTGGGGATGCTGGGAACGGGACAGTGAGCCCAATGGCCAGTACCCCTTTTGGCCCACCCTCTGGGCGGGGGAAGACAGGCACAGGACAGTGCTGCCCAGACGCGAAGGTCGTAATTTCAGGGGTCCGTGCGCCAGGTCAGGAATTGCAGGGCTGCAGAGCGGATGGTGGGGAGGCTGAGCGCAGCGGAGGGCCACTGAGACCCGCACTTCTCTCCTCCATTGTCAGTCCTTCTGAGGCGCATCCCACACAGCTTCTCTAAGTGACCCAGGGAACGATATTCCCCTTGCAGATTCAGGATTGCTTTCCTCCCCGCAGCCTCGGGGGCATTCAGCAACGCAGGACTTTGGGGGCAGTCTTCACGAACATGCTGCCCTTGGCCAGCCCTGTACTGAGCCCTGCGCAAGAATTGTCCCCCTCACGCCTCCCAGTTACAGCTCTGCAAGAGGTTCATAACAAATGAGCAATTGAGACCAAAAAGGGTAGAAGCCTCAGAGACAGGAAGGGTGTGACCAAGGCATTTTACATGTCCCTAAACTGCCTCTTTTGCTGGGGGCGGGGCTCAGCCCTCTATCTCCATCCATGTTCCTTTGTCCTTTTGGGGAGCAGACTTCACTGCCAGGTCCCAGCAAGGAAGAAGCGAGTATCCAGTGATTTTCCAAACTGCCCCATGGAATTCTACCTCTGGCCATTCACAGCCAAAAGGACTTCCTGAGTCACACGGCCAGTCTCGGATTTTATATCCCACTCTGCCAAGGGAGTGGCCACTTGCAAAAATAGTGAGTAGGTGGTGCAACGTGCCCTGGTTTCCCAACACCCCCCCCCCCCCGGGCTTCCTGGGAGCCAGGGGAGATAACCCTTGCAGCTGGAGCCTTTTCATCACAGATCCTAAGACTTCCTGAAAGGTCAGGTAACCTCACCAGTCCCCTCTGTATCTTGGTTACATTGACCCAAAACACCAGACTCCAGCTCCCCAGTCACCTGATACTGTACAGTGATAGGGACCCTGACATTATTAAGTGATCAGGCTTCTAAATCTGACAACATCACATGGGGTCCATATTACCCGGCTTTTAAAATGCAACATTAATGTGTTAAGGTCAAAGCTATGTATCTATTACTGGCCTTTAAATGAGAAGTCTGAAAAGAGATTACAGTGTGAAAACAAGTCGATTTATGAAAAGGAGGGTCAGCATGATCTTTCCCCATGCTTCAAGGCTTGGGGTCTTTGCAGACTGCCTTGTGATGGGTAGCACTCCAGCACAGGAGGAAACGCAGCAGGTGTTTTATTGACCATCTTTAGAGCTCATCCACCCCTAAATGACTCATCTGCTCTTCTCCAGTCCTGTAAAATCACCATGTTAATCCACAGATTCTAGTACAGCAGGCAAGGAGGGAAACTGGAGAACACCACCAAAGGGCAACAATAGCGCCCCCTAACGACTATGTGTTGTTGGTGACCTCACAGAGTCATCTGCGCAGGATCACATGCCTGCCCTGCTGCTGAGTGGGAAGCTTCCTCTCTCCTGGGGAGCTTGTCCCTCTGCAGGGATGTTCTCATTCCTGAAGGAGAGTGGAGGGAGCTGAACGTGACACCTGTCTGGACACCGTTCTCTTTAAGAGGGAGCCGTGCACAGGGCATGGGAGCTCTCCCTTGCTTTTCTACAACGCAAGTCTTTTCTGGATAGCTCCCATTATGGGGAGGCCTGCCCCAGTCCTGTCCTGCTTGTAACTGGACAGTAAGTGTACTTACAGCTCAGGATTAGATTTAGGAAGCCCATGTGACTTACAAGTGTGCATGGGGTGTTTAGCAAAATGATGATGTTGGTCTTCTCGCTGCTACTAGAAACCCAGAAAGCAAAGAGGGCATCATATGTTTGGCGCATTCTCAATGGCTGCAACGTCTCACAGGCAGGAAATTTTATATTCTCATGTTAAAAAATTAAGCAAAATTATGGAAATGAGAGAGAGCAAGGTATTCACACGGAGGAGCTTCTATAGGGCAGGAAGTATGGTTGTGGGACTTCAGCAGTGATGGCTAGGCAGGGTGTTGGACCCTGGGGGCTTGGGGAGGTCCCTGGCTTGAGCCAGCAATGGAAGGCTCTCAGCAGACTACATGCTGTGTTGGCTTTGACACATGACCATGGTTACCGTGGCTTTGGCCTGTAGATGTGAGGTGTTTTCCCCAGCTAGTCGTAGAATCTTGGATTCTGACCTGGTGTTTAAAGGATCCTGTGATGTGGCACTTATTAGAAGGTAGGGCTGTGTTTGAGGAGAGTCCAACAGAGCCACAGCCAGGGACTGAAGTATACCCAATGCCAGCACTTCTTAGGAATTGGGTTTTATTGTTGGGCCTTGCACATGCCAGGCAAATTCTCTGCCCCTGATCACACCCCCAGCTGGGAGCTTCTGAGATGAACAAAATCGGGGCTGGGGCTATAGCTCAGAGGTAGAGCACTGGCCTCAAACATGTGAGGTGCTGGGTTCGATCCTCAGCACCATGTAAAAATAAATAAAATAAACAAATAAAGATATTGTGTCCATCTACAACTAAAAAAATTTAAAAAGAAAGATGAACACAATCTAATTATGCTAGACATGGTGGCACAGTTCTCTGATCTAAACTACTTGAAAGGCTGAGGCAGGAGGATCACAAATTCAAGTGGGCAAAGGCTGGTGATGAAGCACTTGCCTATTATGAGCAAGGCCCCAGGTTCAATCCCAAGTACTTAAAAAAAAAAAAAAAAAACTAATTATGTTTAGTCGCCTCTGTATCTTGATTACACTGACCCAAAACATTTCAGAGTTCAGCAGCCACCTGATACTGTATAGTGATATTCAGAAGCATTTCTTGAACACCTATCATGTGTCAGATCTTCTACGAGGAATATGAAATACAGAGATGAACGGCACCCTGAGCCCAGAGGCCACTGCAACACAAGATGGTAACTGCTATCTTCAGAGAAGCCGAGGGAGGCTTCGGGGCTCCCAGGAAGATCCCTAGTGCCAGTTAAGCCCAGAGAAGCCAACTGCAAGGCTTCCACCAGGAGCATACGTCACCTGAGTCTCTGAGACCTGGCCGGAGATGGCTGACAAAGGGGGGGGGAACAGAGGAGGGAGGAAAGTTCCAGGAAGAAGGGGCCATGGTGTCTGAGATGAATTGAGGGAAGTCATCTGGCTGGAAGGATGGAAGGCCGCAAAGGGTCAGAGACAGTGTCAGGGGGAAAAGATAAATAAGGAGCAACATCCAAGAGAGCAGCCCGCTGAGCAACCTGGCCCAGCAGTGGCAAAAAAAGATGTGCATCTTAGACGACTGGCTGCTGTGCCAGAAAATAGAAAGCAAGACGCCAGGAGAGCCTCAGGCAGCCTGGGGCGTGTGGTACTGGCCTGAGGATGGCTGCAGCTGGCTCTGCTCTTTGACTTCTTGACTCCTCTGCATCCATTCACTCTTTCAACAGATGCCACCGAGTATGGTCATCTCTCGGCACTGCTCTGGGCATGGGGCTCAGCAGTGATGGCCAAGAGCATGCACACAGGACCCCGCGCAGGGTCTCAGAGAGGAGCAGGCAAAGGGAGTAGGGCAGGCTAGGCTGCTGCGCCCTGAGTAAGGAGGACCCCCTGGACTGAGAGCCACACAGAGCTGGAAACTGACGGGAACTAGCGGATCATCCGCTGGCAGCAGCATGCACGGGGCAGGTGGTGCTGGGAACGAAAAGGAAATGATGATGCTTCCCAAATTTCTAGCTTAAGGGACTGAAGAAATAGAGGGGAGCTCGCTGCCCCCACTGGAGTTTAAGATTCCCAGGGGATACGTGGATGTGGGAGGCAACTAGGTAGTGATGATATTAGGGAGCCTCTGTTAAATTCTCTCTGTTACAATAAGTAGCCTAACCAGCTGCCAATTACTGAATGTTGAGTATGTGCCAAGCTTCCTGCTCAGAGAAGTAAGGTAGGTAACCTACTCGGAATTACACAGCAAGAAAGAGCAGCATTGATCCCAAACCTTTGCTTTCAGTGAATTTAATTCTGTCATTTCTGTTTTAATCCTAAATGTCTGAGACAAAGACACCGAAGTAAATCACTGTGTCTTGGTCGTCTTTACTGGGGGAAGTGTTTTGGTGGACATGTGGACCCCCTGTCACCGGGTTTTGTTGAAGTCACTCTCCTCAGGGTTTTTCCTGTGCTCTCCTGGTTACTCTACTGGGGCAGGGGTGTCCAGGAAGGTTTGACAACTCTCAAAGGGAGCAAAAGTCTTCTTCCAAGGCTCCTTGTGCTTATTCTTTTTTAAATAATTTTTTAGTTGTAGATGGACACAATACCGTTATTTATTTATTTCTATGTGGTGCTGAGGATTGAACCCAGTACCTCATATGTGCCAGGCAAGCACTCTGCCACTGAGCCACAACCCCAGCCCTTCCTTGTGCTTATTCTTTGTGGATGTCATTTGAAACTTTCTTTGGACACCTCTATTTTAGGTCAGTTTGATTTTTTTGGTGAAGGGGTACAGGGGTGGAGGGAGCCACTCCAATAGCATGCACCAAGTCCTGATGCACCACTGGGATCTGAAAGATCACTGTAGTCTGGCACAGTAGTGCTATGACTCAGGCTTTTCCCTTGCTCTGATAACATGGCGGGGCCCTAGGACTAGGCGGCACCCAGAGGGGTTGAGCTACACTCACCTGTTCCTTTGTAATCCTTCCCCTTTGCCCTTTTGGGGATAGAAATGTTCCATGGAATCTCCCCTTATGTGTTCCCTACATAAGAATAAAGAATTCTAGTGGCTCGCTCTCTTTCCAAGGACCCTTAAGGTTGCAGAGCCATCTCCGGATTATTGAAAAGGTAATTCTGTGTGATTGTGTGCTTTCTTTGTCCTTTTGTTGAGTTATTGGAATAGTCAGATTTTGTGACTCCAGCATTAATTTGCCAGCAAGCCTCCCTCGGCTTCTCTGAAGATAGCAGTTACCATCTTGTGTTGCAGTGGCCTCTGGGCTCAGGGTGCCGTTCATCTCTTTTCATAGCATAAACATCTCTTTTATCCAAAGAGCTCAGTCTTACAGATGTGTAGGTCAGCCCTGGGTAAAGTATTGTTTTGCCAATTTTTGTTTGTTTGTTTCAAACAAATAATCTTTACGCTACTGCTCAAGACAGCACCCACATAATTTTGATACAGCATGCTGAAATTAATTCTAAGCTGCTCCCCAAGGCCCAGCAGGAGTTACCAGCAAGTGCTCACCACAGCAGGGAATGTCACCAACGACTTCTAGATGGGATTCTTTTACAAAGCATCATGTGAACAGAGATTTCAGGCATTTCCACACACACACACACACACACACAGAAATAATTTTGAAACGACACATTCATCCTAAGAGAAAATATCTTCCAGTGTTAAGAGAAATATTTAATACTTGATAAGTAATTAGAAGGAATAAATACAACAATCAGACTATCATTTTTGACAATCATATTTTATTTATTTCAAGTGCCATAGGCCAGTTTCTCTAACAATTTATGTGTACCAAATCAACTATTGATTGCTTCACACTATTTTAGGTAAACAGTCATACCTTAAAGTTGCAAAGTTGAATGAGTACACGTTACCATTAAACATGCAAGTTCAATTGATGCTTTGTTTCTTATAATATTTATTTTCTCTCATTTCCCAAACCTCCTGCTGATCAGAAAAAAAGAAGAAGAAAAAAAAAACATTTGCACAGAACACAGCCTGACAAGACAGTGTAACTGAGCACTATGGTATGAAAGGAGATGATGGAGTATTCATTGTCACCCAGATGGACCTCTATGAGATGTCTTATTAGAGACCATATGTTCAATAATCGACTTTTCAGAGAAGAAATGGATTACATCAAGACTGAAGCATTTTGAGCATAAAATAGACAGAGTGACTAAACATAAGCCATCTTCCAGCCTGTTTTTTAACTGTCGAGATGGGTCGTTGAGATTGCTGACACTGTGTGCATTACTGAGAAAGACGTGGGCTCACAGACATTCATCTTTCTATTGATCTGTACTTTGAAAAATCTCTCTTTTCTGAAATGAATGGGTGGATGGAAGGATGGACAGCAAAGAAAGCCACGCCCCTGCTCTTGATTCTGATGTGGATTCTTTTCATGACTCTGAGGGCTTTGGGGTGAAGCACTGTCCAACAGCTGGGAGGCAGGTGGGTGAGTGGATGCTGGCCCAGGAAACCTTGGGGTGTCACTGGACCACCAACAAATGTGATCACTTTTGAGTTTGCTGAACCTCAATATGTTTTCTACTAAAATCCTAGGAAGTGCATCCCTTTGGTTTGGTCTGCAATAATCTTTCTTTAAAAATCAGTAGTAGGTCCCTGACAGACTTGTCCTGCTAAGCTCCTCATTGGGGTTCTACTTGGGCCCCCCAAGCCTGCATGAGTCTGCCCAGTTTCATTGAGATCCACAAGCACTAGGTCCTCCTGAAGAGAGAGCTCTTTCTGATCCTGTTAGATTCCTAGAGTCACATACACACATGCACTTTTGGCTTCTCAGCATTTCTACAGATTCTGTATTCCCTCACGTTCAATTTATATACTTCCAAAGGCATATGGGTCATTTTCAGAATCCATATCTCAAAGATTGATGACATTTTATGATATTTTAACATTGGGATTAAATTCCAGTTAACTTGCATAATCAGAGGACAAATATCTGTCATTCAATTTATAAAAAAAAAAAAAAACACTTCAAGTTCTAATACCTGCTGTAGGTAAAGATTTGCTTTTTTCTCTTCTCCTTTCTGCTGTCCAGGTCCTCACTCTCTCATCTCCTTAAGTGCTGTGCTGAACCCTAATCCCCTTGGCTTTCGTGTTTCGAGCAGAGGACTACTTTAAAACTCATACTCCACCACCTTCTCTCCTCCACGAGCGTCTGAGCAGGTACCTCGTCTGCCCTCTGGGAGAAACTTGTCTATTCCCAATATCGTTTCAAGAAGAACAAGTTTTGTCGACATCAAGTCCTTCAATATTCTTTCTATGCCAGAGTCCTTTGAAACATGAATAATCAAAAACCCCTGTTCCAAAGAAGCACCTAGAAGCTGCCGTTCTTTACCTCAGTCAGAGAAAAACTTTCTGTTCTGGAAAGACAGTAGGAGGATATGGAGAAAAATGTCTCTCTGGGTCCTCACCTGGTGACTTTGTTTAATGTAGAAGTCTAGATTGGATACTCATGGTTTAAGAACAAAGACGTATTCCAGAACCAATGTTTTTCTCTATCATTTGGGCCTCTCAGCTCCTCTCCTATGCACTCCTAAACCTAGGTATTATGAAAGGTCTGGATGAAATAGTTACAATTTCAATAACAAAGGGCATCCTAATCCTCGCTAGTGTCTTAAAGAATGAGCCTCTATACACCTTGCTAAAATACACCACCAGAGCCCAAATCCACCCCACGTTCCAGAGCCATCAGGCAGCTGCTGCAGGAGCCACCCGAAAAGCAATGTCACCATGGTCTCCCTGAGAGGCACACGGAGCTCAGCCCTAGTGGTCCAGAACGGTGGACACTGTGGTGTTGTTCAGCTCACTGCTCACTGAAGCTGAGGTCAGCTGGATGCTCCTATCTACAGTGGGGACTCTCCCTCCTACAACCTCATCCGTGTTCCTCTCTGGCCTCAGAAGAATAATGAAGCACTTGGGAGCAAACATGCAACCCAACAAGCCGTAGCTAGATGCCAAAATCGCAAATATCTCCACAGCCACCTTGAACTTGCCTTTGGTGCTCAAGTAAGCAGGGACAAAAGAAATCCAGACAATAAAAAAGACCAGCATCCCGAAGGTGATGCACTTCCCCTCATAATAATTATCTGGCAACCGACGAGCCACAAAGGCTGTAAGAAAGCACAGCAAGGCCAGGAAGACATCGACCCCAAACATGAAGCACAGAAATTCCAGAGAGCCTTCATCACATTCCAGAATGATCTTTATGTTTTGGGATTCCATGTTTTTGTACACCTTTGGGGGTTTAAATACCAAGTAGGTTGTGCATATGCCGATCTCCACCAGAACAGAGAGCAACACAATGATCTTTGGACAAATGGGGTGCATGGATATGAGTTGGGTTTTGGATCTGGAGATTCTGTAGGCAAAAAAGAGAGAAAGAGTCTTTCCAAGAGTGCAAGACAGGCAAAGGGAAAAGCCCAGGGCCAGCGTGACCTGGCGGGCCATGCAGGACCAGGTACACGGCTTGCCAATGAAGAGCGTGGACGACAGCGCCGTGGTGGCCAGGGAAGCCTGCGTGAGGAGGCTCAGCACCCGGCCATTGGCCTGGACCAGGGGCGTGCGCCTGTGCACCACATACACCACCATGACCGCCAAGGCCACCAGGGCCCCAAAGACGGCGAGGACGGCAAGGGTGAGGCCCAAGGTGTCATCATAGGCAAGGAACTCCACCTCCTTGAGCACACACTGGCTCTTCTGCACATTGGACCAGTCGTCTTCACTGCACGGCTCACACTCCCGTTGACCTACGGAGCAGAGGACAGAGGTGGACTGCAGGGAAGACCAGTGGCCCCGTCTCTGGGAGGAGCCCAGAGCAGCCATGGGCCTGCAGCAAGGACACACTGAAAATCCCTTCTGTGGAATGTTCTTGACCTCTCAAAGAAGCCGTGATAACACGGCTTCAGAGCATGCCGTTATCCCAGACGGGGAGTGAGTTTTAATTTTAAAAATTTAGTCCCCCTTCTCAATGTCAGCCTGTTCCGTTGGTCTCGTCAGGTATCAGGTCCCTTTCTTTTTTCCCCAATGTTCTATTGAGAAAGGAAATATGTATCCTTATGAGCTAAGAACAATCCATGAGAGGAAAATTGACTACTGAGGTTAAACAATCAAGAGGAGTGCAACGAGGACTCAGTTGGTTTAAAAGCTAGCATTTTTAGTGCTGAAATGAGGAGTGCATGCAGTGATGATTACAGAGTCCACACTTGAAGTACTACGACCTTAAGCCTATTGTCTTTTTTTTTTTTTTGATACCCAGGATTGAACTCAGGCACTCAATCACTGAGCCACATCCCCAGCCTTTTTTTGTATTATATTTAGAGACAGGGTCTCACTGAGTCACTTAGCACCTCACTTCTGAGTTGCTTAGCACCTCGCTTTTGCTGAGGCTGGCTTTGAACTTGCTATCCTCCTGCCCCAGCCTCAGCCTCAGCCTCAGCCTCTGGGATTACAGGTGTGCACCATCACACCCAGCAAACCTATGGACTTCTAGATCTCATGGTTCCAAATTACAGAAAACTAAGTAGAATGTAGAACTGTAAGTAATCTTTTTTCTGATTTCTCATAAACGAGTTTAAAGACTTCTTATGAATTTAATTATTCATATTGCACATTTCACATCTTTTGTTTTGAATTTTCCTTATTAACTTCTCAGTTCTGTGTCTTTTCCCCACTGTAGCAGCTTTGGAACCAAAACCCAGTGTTATTGTTCTGTTCTGTTTCATTCTGCACAGAACAGAAAATGATCTGATGGGTTTTAATGATTTTTATTATAAATTGTTCACATCTACTTATAAAAGTTTCCAAGGAAACTCTTTGCCAGCACAGTTAATCCATGAGAAAGTGACCGTGGTACCTGCTTTCTCTGACACATATCCGTCAGCACATGGGATGCACTCAAAGCAGCATATGGGCTCCCCCTGTCGAATCCCTTTCCGCGTTCCAGGAGGACACACGTCAGTACACACGGAATGGGGAAGCTGGCAAAGACAAACAGACATGACACAGACAGCTCTGCCACTTGTGAGACCAAGAAAGCTCCCACTGGATTCCCATGGAAGCTTCGTGGTATCCTTGGAAACCCAGGGTGCTGGATTCACAATAACAGAGAGAACAACCACACAGAGGGTCTAGAGAGAACTTTGCTGAAGGACAGTCTGGTGGTTGCCTCTAGAAAGGCAAAGCTAATCCTAAAGCTAGTTCCTTCTATTCTTGGGGATCAGGCAAAGCTCCCTGTCCCTGGGGCTCTAGGAGGGAACCATTTGACAAGTGTGCTCCTATTTGGGGGAGACCTGTGACCCCAAGAACCATCTTGCAAACCTGAAAAATGTTTGTTTTCAGCAAGGTCATCCCAACATCACCTTAAAGTCAAAGATGAGTCATGAAAGGTCAATAAAGAAAAGAAAAGAATGATGATTGACTAATGTGTTTAGTAGATATGAAAATAAACCAATAAATGATTGTTCTTTGTCATTTATACAGGAAACTAAACACCCTTTCTCAATATAACTAAACAAAGATGACTTTATAAATGCTTTATTGAAAAATACACTTATTTTGATATAAAAAAAACTGGGAAGGCAGAAAGAAAGGCAGAAAAGGCACCTGCTGGGATGTTTTCTTGCTAAGTGGGTGCTGTGGTTTGGATGGGGGGCATCCCCTAAAGCTCATGTGTGAGACAATGCAAAAAGGTGTAGAGCTGAAATGAATGGGTTATGAGCACCTTAACCCAATTAGTGAATCAATCCTTGATGGGACTGAGTGGTAACTGAAGGCAGGTGGGGAGTGGCTGGAGGAGGTGGGCTCTGGGGACGTGCCCTTGGGGTATGTATTCTGTATCTGGTGACTAGAGTCTGTCTCTGCTTCCTGATCACCATGTCTTGAGGCTCTTCCCTCCAGGACACTTCTGCCATGATGTTCTGCCTCATCTTAGTCTTGAGGAATGGAGCCTGCTGTCTATGGACTGAGACCTCTGAAGCTATGAGCCCCAAATAAACTTTTCCTCTAATTGTTCTTATCAGGTCTTTTGATCACGGCAGCAAAAAAAGCTGGCTAAAACAATGGGTTTAGAAATTTCAATAGTGAAATCAGGCCTCCTTTCTATTCTATGAGGATGTACACTTTGAAATCCAGAATCAATGCAATGTGTATGAATCGGTTTATATCTTAGTCTATTGGGGAAGTTTCCTGAATAGAAGGGAGATAAAATATTCTCCACTAAGCAAAGATTCATTTTGAAAAGTGAATAATCACATTCATATTTATTTTGTAAACCAGAATTATTGTATGTTGAGTCTTTCAAAGTCAATCCTAGATAACAGAAAATATTAGAAATCTCTGGGCTAGGTTATGGTAAAACATTACAGAAGTACGCACCCACAATAGATAAGCTTCCTGTAAGTTTTCAATGAATGATAGATGGTGGGTAGACAGACAGGCAGATGACAGATATAAGATGATATTTTCAAAGCACTTTGAGGAGTAGCTAGTCCAAAAGGGAGTGACACCAAGGCACTCTCAAATTCTGAAAGATAAACAATGAAATCCCCACAGATTGTGATGGACTTCTCGCTCACTCCAGTCTATGGAAAGAGCTCTCCGTGTGCCTTTATTTAAAAAACATCATGGACAATGAGTTGGTGCCTATTTGCGCCATCTCTCACCATCACACCCATTCTCAACCATGGTGATCTGGCAGCTTCCAGCCCACTCACCTCACAGAGACTCCTCCCGCCGTGTTTAGAAACTGATATCTACCCTGGAGAGTTAAAAACATCTTACTACAGTGATCCATGCATACCCACGACTCACAAGAGCCAAACTGAGGAACGGCCAGGTCACCCAGGAGCAGACACTAAATTAGATTAACAGAAGCTTAATAGTTCTACTTTCCCTGGACTAATACTTCCTTAAAGATCAAAAAAGTCCACTGTCTGTAAATAACAGTTTCTTCTTAACTTCTGGTAAGTGACAGGGTTTCTGCTTAACTGTCTCCAATACTTCCTAGGCTTCATCTTTATGTTGTGGGCCAGAGACCAGTCTCCAGCTTACCAACCTCTTCTCTTGTGAGATATCAGAGCTGCAGTTCTGCATACCAAGCGCCCCGCTGTTGCAGTGGAATGGGAATTCGAAGAAGAACTAATGTCAATTAAAAAAAATTTTCCAAAAAAATGAAGAACAGGGAATATTCCTGAACTCATTCTACAACACCAACATTACCCGATAAAAACCTGGCGAGGACACAACAAAGAAGGAAAGTTACAGGCCAATATCCTTGATGAACATACCTGCAGAAAACCTCAAAAAATACAAATCAACTGGATCCCACAGCACATTGTCAAATGGGATTCATCCCAGGGATGCAAGGATGGTTTGACATATGCACATGAACAAACATGGCAGGCACATAGACCGAAGAAGGACAAAACCCTTATGATCATCTCCCAGATGCAGGAAGGACCTTGGATAAAATCTAGAACCCCTTCATGATAAAAATTCTGAGCACATAAGGTATAGAAGGAGTGCTTCTTAACAGAGCAAAGGCCACACATAATAATAAGTCAACAGCTACTGTCCTACCAAGCAGGGAAGAACTGAAAGCTATCTAGATCTGGAACCTTATAAGGATGCTCATTTTTACCACTTCTGTTGAAGTTCTAGCCAGAGCAATCAGGTAAGAAAATACAGGCATCAGAATTAGAAAATAGGAATCAGATTGTCACTGCTTGCAGGTGACAAATCTTATATATAGAAAACCCCAAAGATCACACCAAAAACTATTAGAATTAATAGTTGTAAATAAATTGAGCAAAGTAGAAGGATATAAAGTCAACGCTCAACAATCAGTAGTACTGCTGTATGCTGAGAGTCAATGATCTGAAATAGACATCAAGAAGGCAATCCATTTACAATAACTGCTAAAAAAGTAAAGTGCCTGAAGATAAATTTAACCAAAAAGGTGATGGATCTTTATAAAGAAAACAATAAAACATCTATGAAAGAAATCGAAGAGAAATGAAAAATGGAAAGATACCCTGTGATTGTGAATTGGAAGAATCAATATTGTTAAAATGCCCATACTATCTAAAGTGACCTAAAATAAATTGTTGTTCTTCACAAGTCTAGAAAAAACAGTCCTAAAATTCATGTGGAACCACTGTGTGTGTATGTGTGTGTGTGAGTGTGTATCCAAAGCAATCTTGAACAACAAAAAAAAAAAAGAACAAAGCAGAGGCTTTATACTACTAAACTTCAAAATCTTATAAAAACTATAGGAATCAAACCAGCATAGTATATTGACATAAAAACAGACTATAGACCAAGGGAACAGAATGGAGAGCCTGACAGCAAATCCAGGCATCTATAGCCACCTGATTTTCAACAAAGATGCTAAGAACACACATTGGAGAGAGGGAAGTCTTTTCAATAAATGGTACTGGGAACATAAATATCCACATGCAGAAAAATGAAAGCATATCCTTATCTCTCATCAGTTACAAAAACCAACTCAAAATGGATTAAAGACTTAAATGTAAGGCATTTTAAAAACTACTAGAAGAAAACAAAGAAATGCTTCAAGACATTGGAAGGGGCAATTTTTTGGACAAGAGCTGAAAAGCACAAGAAACAAAAGCCACAATATACAAATGGACCTACATCATATTTAAGGTTTTTTTTCTTTAAAAAAAACTAACTTTGTAGAGTAAGGGAAACAATCAACAGAGTGAAGAGACAACCTACAGAATGGGAGAAAATACTTGCAAACTATACATACGCTAAAGGTCAATAAACAGAATATAGAAGGTGCTCCAAAAACTGCATAGCAAAAACCAAATAACCCAATTTAAAAATGGGCTATAGGCCTAAATAAAATATTTCTCAAAAGAAGGCATACAAATAGACAAAAAGTATGTGAAAAAATGTTCAAAATCACTAGTCATCAGGAAAATGCAAATCAAAACCACAATAAGTTATCACCTCACTCCAATAAGAATGGCTATTATAAAAGGACAAAAGGCAGTGCTAGTGAGCATGTGAAGAAAAAGGCACCTTTGCCTGCTGGCAATGGGAAGGGACATTAGTGCAGTCATTATGGAAAATACTGAGGTCCCTCAAAAAATTAACAAATAGAACTATCATATGATCCATCAATTTTACTCCTGGTGGTATGTATCCAAAGGAAATGAAGTCAGTATGTTGAAGAGGTATCTTCACACCTATGTTTCTTGCAGCACTATCCACAATAGCCAAGAAACAGAAACAATCTAAGTGTCCATCATCTGAGTGAATGATGCAAATGTGGTGCATATATGCGCAATGGAATACTATTCAGCCATAAAAAAATGGAATTTGTGACAACATAGATGGAACTTGAGTTCATGATGGTAAGCAAAACAAAGCCAGGCACAGAGAGGCAAGTGCCACTGTTTCCATATGTAGGAGTTAAAAAGTTGATCCATAGAAACTGAAGTAGCGGTGGTTACCAGAGACCAGGGAGAGATGGTGAAAGGTTGATCAATGGGCATTAAGTTACAGTTAGGATAAAGAAGTTCTGGTTCACTGTTGTTGACTACAGATAACAATCATGTGCTGATATTTCAAAGAGATAAAAGAAGGGATTTGGGGGGCTGGGGATACAGTTTGATTGGTAGACTGTTTGCCTTGCATGCACAAGGCCATGGGTTCAATTCCCAGTACCAAAAAAAAAGAGGGATTTTTAATGTTTTCACCATTAGGAAATAAAAAACAAGGAGACAGAGAGATATGTTTAACCCGACATAAATGAATACAGGTATTGAAACATTGCATATTATTCCATAAATCACAAAGGTTTTATATTTTGTGTCAGTTTAAAAGTAAATTTTAAATTTCAAAACAAGAAATTTTATTTTTTTATTTATTTTTTATTTTTTTAAAAATATTTATTTATTTATTAGTTATTGGCAGACACAACATCTTTGTTTGTATGTGGTGCTGGAGGATCGAACCCGGGCCGCACGCATGCCAGGCAAGCGTGCTACCGCTTGAGCCACATCCCCAGCCCCGAAATTTTAAAATTCAAAAAGTAAATTAATAAATTTAAAAATAATAAGAACTTAAAAAATACGAATTTGGAAGAAATGAAAAAAATTTCACTTGACTCAGAAAATAAACTTAAGAAAAAAGTCCAAAACACTTGAGAAACTAATATAGAAATAACGAGGGTGTGTTGTTCAGCTTTTTTGTTGCTGTGAAAAATACCCAAGAAAACAACTTAAAGGAGGAAAGACTTATTTTGGCCCATGGTTTCCGAGGTTCCAGTTCATGGTCATTTGACACCATTGCTTTAGACCGGAGGTGAGGGGAACACCATTGCTCAGCTCATGGCAGCTAGAGGCAGGAGAGGGGCCAAGGCCCCAGGGCTGGCCTCTGTGACCTACTTCCCCCAGCTGACAATTTCCACCCCCAAATGTATTGATCCACTGACGCAGTCAGAGCTCTCATAATCCAATCACACCCTGAGGACCAAGCCTTCAACATATGAGGGACGCTCCAGTTCCATGCCACAACAAAGGGGTTCAAGAAAGAACGTAGTTCAATGGAAATTGAATGGAGAATCATTGAATAAAGGCAAGAAAATAACAAAGAGAATGAGATAAAGAAAAGGGTGGAACTAGTGGGTGAGAAAATATATGAGGTGGAAGATAAAGGAGGCCAAACATAAGTACAACTGGAGTCCTAGAAGAAGAAAACAAAATGGTAAAACTGATATTCAAAACTGCAATCCAGGCTGGGGCTGAGGCTCAGTGGTAGAGCACTTGCCTAGCATATGTGAGGCCCTGGGTTTGATTCTCAGCATCGAATGTAAACAAAGATCCACTGACAACTAATAAAATATTTTTAAAAAACTGCACTCCAAGAAAATATTCAAAAAATAAAACATCTGAATCTTCATAGAGTCAAGGTATACTGTACTTGGTAAAATTAAATTTAAATTTGAAGAAAATGACTTCTTTTTACTGCATTAGTGCCTAAACTAATATAAAAATACAATTTTCTATGCAAACAAAATAGAAAGTCAGAGCAACTAACCTGTGATGACTCAGTGTTCCAAAATATTGTCGAATTCTTTGTGAAAACAAGTTCAAACTTATTTTCTGTAAATATATATTCTCCAACCTTCATGAAGGCAATTTCTCCATTATCATCTAATTGCCAATTTAGAATGTCATAGTGTCCCATCACGTCCCCATTCTTATCAATCTGTATTGTCTTTCCATCATGGGTTGTAAACTGAACCGTCTTCACATAGAACATTAGCTGGGGGTGGGGGGTGGGGATGGGGACAATAGGGAAAAAAGCAATTTGAAAAAATTTAATTGTCTGGAAAGCAGAGCTTCAGAAGGAAAACAATTTCAATCTCCCACCTAATTCATGGAATAATATTTTTTCCTCTTCTATATTTTCATTGTACGATCCATTAATCACTTTTAGCCACATCTAACAAATCCAACTTGAAAGGTAGTTGGCCAAATTAAGATATGTTATAAGTATAAAATGTACACTAGTTGACAAAAACTAAGTTTTTAAAGAAGAATGTGAACTATATTGTTCTTAACTTCACATTATAATTTTGCTATTATGATAATATAATATCAAAATTATAATTATGATATAGAATGGTAATATTAGTTTGGAGATACTGAATTTTTTTAGTTTGTTCTAATTAGTTATACATGACAGCAGAATGCATTTCGATTCATTGTACACAAATGGAGCACAACTTTTCATTTCTCTGGTTGTACATGATGTAGAGTCACACTGTTAGTGCAATCATACACATAGATAGGGTAATAATGTCCATCTCATTCCACCATCTTTCCTATCCTCATGCCACTCCACTGTCTCCCTCCCAGGGCTACATGGATTATTAAATTCAATTGTTTTTCTTTGTTGTTGTTTTTTAAATTTGGTCACTAGAAAATTCTAATTGCATTTTTTTGGGGGGGGGGATGACATTGGTTTCTACTAAGGCATAGTGGAGTCAAATAGCTCTAATGCCTCCACATCAAGGGAAGGGAGACTATTTTAACTTACAGATACCAGCAGGCTACACTCCCACCTCCACCCCTCCTTGCCCAAGGTATTGGTGCTAGAGACACAAGGTCACAAAGACCTCTTCCCTGCCCTTGCAGAGCTGATGGCCTAGTGGTAAGACTAGACCACCTCAACGGTGGTACTCAGGTGGTCTACATTGCTGCTGGGAAAGGCAGGGACGAGAGATTGGCCAACAATTGTCTTAACAGAAACAGGAATTTTTCACCTCCCCAAAGTGGCCACCTGAGCTGGATTTAAAAAGATGAATAGGAATGAGCCTGGTAATTACTTGGAACAAGGAGAGTCTAAGCCAAAGCAGTAACATGTCTGTACATCCTGAAGTCCTGCAGGGCTCCAGGGACCAGGATGCGCAGAAGAGCCAGGCCAAGGGCAGGACAGAGGGTGGGACATTTTCTGCCCCCACAGAAGGATCTACAGGGACCCTCTGAGAAAATCGTTCCTGTCTCAAGCCTGCCTCTCCCAGCCAGCCCTAGGGAGGGAGGAGCGTGCATTCTCTATGCTGAGGTGACCAGTCTGCACAGGGAGACATCGGGTCTTGGTAAAGTCCACCAAGTCCACCAAGTCCAGCCACCAGCCCACACACCAGGAACGGCACAAACTAGGCCTGGCGGTCAGTGTCTGGCCATCTGGAGTCCCTTGGCTTTGTCATGTCCCATGACCTCCGGTAAGGCATGCACTAAGCAAGCACCAGGTTCCTGTCTGTGGGAAGAGGACAAAGGTCCCCACTGCCTCTGTCTCGGGGTCAGGGTCACACACTTGATAGCCCTTCCTCAGCAAGTACCCCAAGGCCAGTCTTGCAGTCACCGCCCACCACAAAGACCACACCAGGTCACGTGGCCTCGTGTCTCCCTTGTTTCTTGCAATCCTTTGCAATCCACATGCAATCCACACAGGAGTTCCCAGCAGGCGACTCTGTCAGGTCAGTGGGGAGGGACTCTGTTCCTTCGTTCCTCATCTTCACCAGAGTCCAACAAGGAGATGCTCCAAGGCATTCTCCCTAGGGAGACCCGTCCACACGTCCCTCTGTCTGTTGTCCTTAAATGGTAGGACACAGCTCCCTAACGCCACCCCAGGGAGAGAATTTAGAAATGTCCAAACACAAGACTAAAAAAGCCTTCCAAATATATACTTCAGACCAAGTCGTCTAATGGGGTGAACTAAGGAGAAGGAGCACAGAGTGCATAGTTATCTGGGTTTTAAACAAATATAAAGTTGTATCCTGATACCTCTAGGAAGTTTATTAAATATCTGTATTAACACTCTACGGCTGACATGGGATTAGATCAAGGAACACGGACCCCTAACAGACTCACCCACCAACTTTCACCCTGACACCCTGTGTTCCCTGGACCCTCGCCAGAGACTCTTTTCTTTGCAATGCTTCCAAAAACTTTGCACTTTGAGCAAAGTTAAATTTAATATTAAAATGTTCAAATAAAAAATTAGAAGTTTACTCGCCATACAAAAGGATTCTCTTTATGATAGAAAGTGTACCCAGAGGACCTCTGTTAATATGAAGAGAGTCCCCTTTGGCATGGCTTCATTTCTCTCTTTGCACTGATCACGACTTCTTTAGTAACAATGAGCACACCTCGCACTCAGGTTCTGAGTGCACTCAGGTCCATTCTTCAGTTAATGGAAACAGGACTCAGAAGTGGCTGACCACAAAGCTGGGTGGACACTAGCTGAGCATGGGACATCTTGGGGGTCCAGAAAGTAAGGAAATGACCGGGACATGTCCAAAGGAAACAAGAGCCAACTCAGAGTGGCTCCCAAGGTCAAAGCTAGGAAATGTGGAGCAACAAAATAAATAATGATAATTATGGATTTTTACTCATAGACTTTAAAAAGATATATCCCTGAGTCCATATTGATAAAACAGGTCTGTGAGGGAGGAGCAGTATCCCAGCTAAAAAATACAGATGGAATGAGGGAAATAGAAAAATCATCATTTTCCAAACAACACCGCGTGATTAAGAGGAATCGTCAACAGAAGTTAAGATGTGTAGGCAAAGGTGTGAGGGAAACAGGCCACTTTCAGAGCCTCAGAATATTGCCCCACAAAAGAATTGTTAAATCCAAAGGGAAACGTGGTAACTTCCCAGTGGAAAAACACGGTGACATTGCTGTAACCAAGTGGCCAAAGTTAACGTCCCCGATAGCAAGAGACAATCACTTCAGATACCTCCTGTGGGAGGCACGGGCCTTGACCTAATGGTGAGGGAAAACGAGACAAATGAAAAACATTCTTAAAAATATGGGCTGGTTCCTGGACACAGAAACAAATAATTTGCAAATAAAAGCAAAAAGGAGGGTGCAGTTGTCCTGGCCACTGTAGATTCTATTAGATGACAATTTAGGGCTACAGGAGGTGAGGGTCAAGGAAGGAAGGGGTGACAAGAGAGCCACAGATGCCCACAGGGCCTGCGTCCCAGGCTGACCCTGCCAGCCCAGGGATATCTTGCCCTATCATTTCAGGGAAAGAGGGGAGGCACTGAAGAAGAAAGGCAGGGAAGCCCCTGGGGCAGGTGTGTCCTGGTGACACCACTCAACAGCTCTGTCCCAGCAGGAGTTGTGCAACATCGGCCAAGGGCAGGAAGGGCAGTTCCTGGCAGGCAGGCCACATCCTCCCACACCCCCTGAGGACCACATCTCCAGTTCCCCTGAGGCTGGATGTGGCCATCTGGCTCTTGGGATGTCAAGAGGGTTGTGTGGGGTTTCCAGGGAGAATCCTTGACTGGAGGAGCACGCGTGTCTGCCGTTTCTCCTTCCTGCTGGCTGAAACATGGGCGTGATTTGGAAGCCCAAGCAGCCATGGTAGACCACGGGGCAACACACCAGAGGAAAGCAGGCCCCCTAGCCCCTCTCTCAGTCCTAGAACACTGACCTTGAAATTTCATCCATGTAAAGAAGAAACCCTATCTTGTTTAAGGCACTGTTTGGGGAGGAGGTGTTTCAATCTTTCACAAAACTAATAATAACTATGTTAACAAATGGGAATTTAAAAAGGTACATTCCGGACACCAGCAAGCCATTGTTTTAGTTGAGGATGTAAAATCACGTCTATTGAGAGTGCTGAGAGCATGAATTCTTATAATTGTCCAGTTACCTCATGAAGTGAAGCCACAGCTTACCTGCCAAGGATCAAAGTCAGGTATGTAGGCACAAGTGTTTCCTGGAATGAACGGCCCCTGCCCCTCCTCGCATCTGCTCAGGTGATCCAGGGCGTGTGCCAGGGTGTAGACAGCCTGTTTGACATTGTTGGTGATCCTCAGCTGAGACACATCCAGGTAGGTGTTTTTAAGGTCTTCCAGCTTCTCCTGTCCAGTACAGAGCTTATCAGACATGCTGTACAGTCGGTCCTCTTTACCGGTCATGTTCACCCTGTGGTCGACGTTGTACGGAACACTGCTATTAGGCCAAGTACAGTTAAAAGCAGTCTGCCAGAACTCAATGGTCAGGACATCATCTGGATCCCTGCTGGGGTGTACACTGTAAAGAAACTCTTTTAATCCTGGTATATCAGATCTTGGAATTGCAAATCCAATGCTTCCACCGAAGTACAGGAAGTATTCGGGCTTGGCAAGGAGGGCTGAGGTGATCCAAGCTTCAGTCGCTATCCACGTGCGGTGGGTAATGTTGTGGTGAACCATCTCCAGCATGAAGGGATGGAGGTCAAGGTCAGAAGCGTAAAGCACGACCACTCTGGCCGTGGAATTCTTTACGGCCTGCACGGCTCTTTGCATTTTTTCATTGGAATAGACTTTGGGGATGGTTTCAGAGAATGCCACACAGAGGTTGGCGTTCTCCATGTGTTCCTTAAAAATTTTTACTCCGTATTTTCCATAATCATCATCGCCTGCTATGGTGCCCACCCAGACCCAACCAAAGTGCTGGATAAGCTTTACCATGGCCATGGACTGGAACTTATCACTGGCTACTGTGCGAACGTAAGTCGGGAACTGGAATTTGTCACTGAGGATGGAGCAGGTAGAAGCGTAGCCCACCTGCAATTGAAAAGATCCATGAGGTGATTAGAAAAGAGTAGCTAAATCTCCAGTCACACGTTTTCAGCACATATTTATGGAAAGGGAGGGGTCTCAACAGCTCTCCTCCCTTTATCCTCACATCCCTCCTCTCCCTGCTCAGTACGGGGACTGCTGAAGGGAACTCTTGGTCCTCCCTACAAACCCTTCTCCTAGCCCACCCCATGATGCTAGAGGGGCCAATTTTTAAGATGATGATGTTCAGCAACTGCTCTCCACAGATGGGGTCATGGCCCTAAAATGGAGGTCACCTGCCCTTCTATGCTCCCCTGAGTCAGGACAGCTGGGCTCCTTGTCAGACTGCACTTCTCACTCACACGAGGCTCAATCCATTCGGCAGGCCTACTTTACCTCCAAACCTCACTGTATTTTCCTTCTTTATGTCTTCTTCTCTTTCCTTGTCCCTTCTGCTGAGACTTCTGAGTATGTGGTCCTAAGACTCATCTTGAGAAAGGTGGTAAAAAGTGCCACTTTAGCCTCAGCCTGAGCCCACCCCTCCATCCTCGTTCTATATGCACACAGACTTCCTTCCTCCTCTGGCCTGAGATCCTCACATGTGTTTCCTATCAGTGGCCCTCAGGAATGGAGGCCAGGTGGCCAGGCCTGACCTGTGCATTTCTGCAGGAGCTGACCCTTGACCTCCCTGACTCTGCCTTTAAGAGCTGAGGTCACCTTCTCCCTTATCCTGTTTCATGTGACAAACACATCACGCCAGTAGGGTCGTCTGCTTCTCATCTCAGACCTCCACCCTATGGATTCCCCACAGGGCCAGACCGCTGCTACGTTCATCTGCTCCACCTCTGCCCTGTATCTGCTCCATGGGCTGAAATCCACATTCTCCTGTAGAACCACACAGGCAGCAGCACGGAAGCCAAACGTAGGAAAGAACCTCATTTAAGAAGCAAAGACACCTGATTCCCAGTTCTGACCCTAGAATTTATCAGTGTGAGATGGTAGACTTAGATTTGAGTAACCTAAACCTCTGTGTCTTGGTTTCTCCATGAGTGAAATTCAGATGATAGTAATCTAGATTTTGAGTTGTTCAATTTAGTGCATAAGGCCCCATGCAGTGGTGCCTGCCTGTAATCCCAGTGGCTTGGGCAGGGGGCTGAGGCAGGAGGATCAATAGTTCAAAGCCAGCCTCAGCAATTTAGCAAGGCCCTAAGCAACTCAGTGAGACTCTGTCTCAAGACAAGATGTAAAAAGGGCTGGGGATGTGGCTCCATGGTTAAACACCCCTGGGTTCAATCCCCAATACAAAAAAAAAAAAAAAAAAATAGTGAATGAGAACAAATGTGAAAGTGTAACAGGTTCTTTTTCACTTCTTTCCAGATTTTCTCCAAGACATTAAGGGAGAAATTTCATGTAGAGGCCTCTGGTCTGTGTTTGGCCTGGCATCATCATCCAGATAGGTGTTTTTAAGGTCTTCCAGCTTCTCCTCTCCACTACAGAGCTTATCTGACATGCTGAACAGTCTGTCCTCTTTACCGGTCATGTTCACCCTGTGGTCGACGTTGGTCAGGCAGCTCCTGGGAGCTGAGGTTTTGCTGGGCTTAGCCACCTGAGCAGTCCTAGTCGTTCTGCTCCTCGGTATTTTTCTTTTCCCCTAAACTTGTATTTTCAGCTGTATAAGAGACACTGTATAAATGATTCTTTTTACAATTATCTCCAATTCTCTCATTAGTTCAGGGACACAAATATGCTTACTTAGCATTCACATTAATAAGTCCCACTATTAATATTTTAATGAGCCATCCTTAGAAATAATTATAGAGCTCTATTTGTATTTTCTTAGTAATCCATTCTTCCTTCCTAATATTATCTTTTCTTATGTTGAAAAGTGTCACTCTCTCTGAATTTAAAATAATCTCTAAAGCCAGCATGCCAAAACTCTACTCATCTTGTGGAATTCCCAATCCCATTTCAGTAAGTCAGTGTATGAACAGGGTCATGAATAATAAGCTGTTATAGTATCTATTATAAGTATATTATATATATATATATATATATATATATATATATATATATATATATATATATATAATTTTATGCTTATATTATAAGTATCTTATGGCACCCAACAATCAACCGGCCAATTAATTGCTCAACTATGAAATTCCACAGAGCATTGTGCCTGGTGAAATGTCAGGTCACCTCTGAGTAGCCGCCCATCCTCACTCGCTGGCTAACATAGGGCCAGCAGTGGCTCTGCAGCTTGGCCCAGCCGCCCCCAGGCCCCTTGTCATGGGCTGCAGTTTCCACACACTCCATTTCTACTTATTTGAAATACTCAGCATCATATTCTGAATACCTGAGGTAGGAAATACAACCCTAGTATTCTTGAAGCAGCGATTGATAAGGATGACCCCCCTGATCCAATAATTCCTGCCAGATATGCCCCAGTGCTGTTCCTGATGTTGGGCTTGTTCTCTTCCTGCCCTGTGAGGAACACCATGGCTGACTCCATTGTCTTGGAGATGGTGGAACAGGAGTCAAAGATCTGATAGCCCAGAGTGATATTGGGCAAAATATCCTTCCTCTGGTTAATCTCCTTGATCGTGTGGATCATGGTTTTCATCCAGCGGAATCCCCGAAAGTTGAACCTGGAAAGGAAAGAGGCTTTGTAAGGCATGGGTCTGTGGGAGATCTTTGGAGGAAAAAGTGCTTTTAGTTGAAAAAGTGATAGTGGTGTTTTGTCAAAAGTCAGCAGGATCTCAATTGCCTGAGCAAGTCAGTGTCTCACAAATGGTTATAAACTTGAAAGATTCACATACAAATCGCACTCATGGTTGACTGCTTAAGCTGGGAAGTGACTTTGGGGTGTTTTCATTCCCTACATATCTTTTATATGCTGGAAATTATCTCCGTTCATAAATGTATGCTTCAGTTCACAATTCTCTTCACCAAACCAGATACCCATGACCCCTGACACATGTGTTTCCCTCTTACTGGCAGCCCTGGTGCTATATGATTCTCCTTTCCTCCTCCTTATCTCATTTTCTTCTGAGCATTTATCAATATTATAAAAAGTACATAAATACGTGAAGGTACTTGTGATAAAAGTATATATTAGTGTATAACATATACTGTGCAATTTCTAAAGTTATAAAATTTATAAATTGATTTATTATAAGTAATATGATACATTGTATAATTACATAATATATAATGAAGCATGTGTTATAGTATTATATAAAGATATAATTTTAAATTATAAAATTTACTAAAATTATGTTACATATGATAAGCTAATATAAAATATTACGTCCTGCTTTTATGTATTTCTATCATATAGTTTTCCTGCCATGCTTTGATTACTAATGTTGAGTGATGTTTAATTGAATACATCTTCTTGCTATGCTCACCACCACAGACAAGACACACTCCTTCCATTTCCACACATTAAAAGGGGAATATTTCTTTTGCAGTTTATTATCCCATTTTTCTCCATTGCTTCTCCACTAAATATATATTCTATTCCCCTTTCTTTCTTCTGAGTGCTAACCAAATTCTGAGTTCTAACCTGTTAGAAAGCAGGTCCCCAAGATGACTCTTTCTTATAATATCTTCCATAGCTATAGTATTTAACCCTCTGACCCCTGCTCAAAAAATAGTTTTGAATTAAATACCTGATAACAAATTGCCTTGTTGGCAGATTGGAATATTCCTCTTTATTTGGGTTTTTAGCCTTGTTTCCTTTTTCACTGACCATCAGTTATTGGCTCTAGACCCTCTAGACATGACAGTGAACAGAATGGACAAAGTGAAATTTAGGTAAAGAAACAGTAATCGGAAAAAAAAAAAAAAGAGCCAAGCAATCGTAGCTCAAAATGGTAAGCCAGGGGATGGGGGTGGGCGCAATGCCCTGCCTGGAGGGGTCCCCAGCCATGCTGGACTTCAAGGGTAACCTGTGGACAGGGGATGGACCCTACAGGCAGAAGGGACAGCACGCCTGAGGCGCTGGGACCAGAGGATATGCAACACTGGAGGGATGGGAAGAGTGGTGGGTGTGGGTGAAGGAGGGAGCCAGGAGTGGGCAGGGCAGGAACAGAGGAGGAAGCTGGAGGGAGCAACCAGAGCACTGAGGTTTCATCATCCAGGAGGCTACTTTCCAAATTTACCTGGGCCACTAAATAAATTTCTACAGCTATTATGAAGACAAACAACAATAAGTGTTGGTGAGGATGTGGGGGGAAAGGTACAATCCTACACTGCTGGTGGGACTGCAAGTTGGTGCAGCCAATATGGAAAGCAGTATGGAGGTTTCTTGGAAAATTGAGAATGGAACCACCACTTGACCCAGCTATCCCTCTCCTCGGTCTATACCCAAAGGATTTAAAAACAGCATACTACACGGACACAGCCACATCAGTGTTTATAGCAACACAATTCACAATAGCCAAACTGCGGAGCCAACTTAGATGCCCTTCAGTAGATGAATGGATTTTAAAAAATGTGGCATATATACACAATGGAATATTACTCAGCAATAAAAGAGAATAAAATCATGGCATTTGAAGGTAAATAGAGGGAGTTAGAGAAGATAATGCTAAGTGAAGTTAGCCAATTCAAAAAAACCAAATGCTGAATATTTTCTTTGATATAAGGAGGCTGATTCATAGTGGGATAGGGAGAGGGAGCATGGGAGGAATAGATGAATTCTAGATAGGAAAGAGGGGTGAGAGGGGAAAGGAGGGGCCATGGGGTTATTAATGATGGTGAAATGTGATGATCATGATTATCCAAAGTACAGGTATGAAGACACAAATTAGTGTGAATATATTTTGTGAACAATCAGAGATATGAAAAATTGTGCTCTATATGTGTAATAAGAATTATAATGCATTCCACTGTCATATAGAAATAAAAAGAAAAATAAATAAATGTAGCCATATCTTCCTTAAAATAATTCGGTACACTTCAAGAGCTAGAACAACATTCACCTGCTTTGAACTAGCAATTCCATCCCTGAGAAGATGTTTGAAGACACAGCCCTTCCCCCCTGAGTGACCACCATGGCACTGTGGATAACACTAGAGAACTGGAGCCAACCTACAGGCCAGCAGTAGGACACCAACTGTGTGAACATTTTCCAGTATCAAAACTATAATTAGGCTGGGGATGTGGCTCAGTAATAGAGCACTTACCTAGCATGTGAAGGCCCAGGTTCAATCTCAGTACCACAAAACAAACATTAAAAAAAAAAAAAACCCTCTAGTTAAGGAACTCACACTGCAGGGTGAATATAGTGTTAAGTTAAACAGGCATATGCAAAATTGCTTCTATAATTAAAGCTACACATGAAGTATATGAACATTTGGATAAGGATTCACAGAGATTTTTTTTTTTAAATGAGACCAGAATAATTGCCAGAAGGGTGGGATTTGAGATATTTTCTCTTTTTCTCATTGATTTCCATTATGATATTCACAATATTAGTATATAATCTATACCTTTATTGCCCCCCACCACAGAAAAGCCCTCTGAATCCTGCCCTCATGGAGGTCAACCACAAGGAATTCCAACACTTCCCTCCTTCTTCCATGCCCTCGTCTTCCTCTGCTCTGAACAACGTTTTTAAAGTCTTCCTCTCCCACATACCTAGCTGACGGCCAACCAAAACTCAATTCTATAATGAGATTTCTCCAAACCCCAAAGTGAATTTCTGAATCAGTTATGGGTATAGGTTAACACTGCCCTAATGAGATTATACCCAGCCTGGCCCAGCCTGGCCCAGCCAGGCTTCCAAGTGCCGCACAGACTAGGCTCCCACGAGGCCTCCCCCAGCACAGGAAAGGTTACCCTGCACAGAGGCATCCCAAGAAGCCTGGAGAACGCTGGGCCCCCTACTGACAGCAGGCACTGTGGTTGTTACCGGTGAAAGTGGATCATGAAGCTCTGATTCTGAAGAAATGTTTCTAACACCTGTAAGACCCAGCAATAACCACTCAAGTCCTGACAGCACTGATGAAGCAAATCCTAGAATAACCAGATGAAGGAATTATTTTAAAACGGAATGTACTTACTTCTCACCACCATTCCAACCACAATGGATATGCCAAAATATTTTTAAGGGGGAGATGAATTTGTATTTAAAAATAGGTGCACTGGCTTTTCCATCCAGGCTTGCTTGGAAAATCACCTTCCAAAGTTCCACTGAAGAGTGCAGAATAAATTAAGTGACTCCATTCATGAAGTATTAGTGCCCTACATATGACAAACTCTTACTTTTTGGCAGTAAGGATAGAAGAAGTGAAAACGAGTGTGATAAATAATGAACTGACTCTGTCAACGTAGCAGTAAGGAAAAGCCTCTCTCCTCTGCCTTCTACTGCGTCACTGCAGGAATGGAAAACAGTTCAGTCTAGAAAGAGATAAGCAGGACTGATTGCAATCCTTTCCTCTTGCCCACAACAGGACCAGCACCTTCCCGCCCTCTGATGACATCTCAGATATGCAGCATGACAGATGACCAAAGGGAAGGAGTCGTGGTCGGTAAAGGTTTCATGGTGTAAGAGGTGGCTAACATTCTCACAACATGCACTCATGATCCCAGCTACCCTACAGCATCATGGAAACACTCCTTCTACAACACCAAGTGTCCAAAATAGGACTGTGTCTGTGCTATGGTCACAACCATTTAAGAACTATAGATGCATTTGAAAATGCACCAAGAAAGAATATAGAAAGACAAAAGGAGCTGCCTTGCTATGGCAGTGGAATAGTGGGTACTCATTCCTCTGTGCATCTGTGAAATGTGTGTGCACGTATGTGGGTGCAGGCATGTGTGAAGCCCCTCTTAGCTTCCCTCGAGTGGACCACTAGCCAGTTAAGATGATCAGACATGGATCCCAGTTCCTGACAGGACAAAGGTGAGTAGGGGAGGAGCCTTCTGGCTCTCCATGAGCATTAGCTCAGAAATAATTCAGTGTTCTGCACTGCACATTTCACCTAAGGAGAGTTTTAGTCTATAGCAATTAACAATGAAGCCTGACATTGCAAGACTCTACATCCATGCTTCTCAAACCTTACTGTGCATGTCAATCAACAGGAGGTCTTGCCCAAACACCAACTCAGATCCAGCAGGCCTTAAATGCACCACCTGGTTACATTTCTGACAGGCTCTTGGGGAAGCTGACTCTGCAGGCTCATAGACCACCCTCTGGGCGCAGTGTTCCATATCATACAAAACCCACCTTGGTTCTGACACTTAGAAGTGGGAAAAGACCCTCAACACTGAGCTTTTCCAGGTTCTAAGCAATCCCAGAATGCCCACGTTGGAGAAACAGGCTGAGAGGGGTGAAGTATCTCTCCTGAGTCAGAGCACATCAGAAAGAGAGTCCTGGCTGCAGACCCAGACTCACCCTAGGCCTGCCCTCCCCACCATCACCTGTAGCAGATGTAAAAAGAGGCCTGAAAGAACAGCTCACCCTTCACATTTGGCAGATACTGGCTCCAAAATAGATTCGTTTGGTGGGATGGTCCTAGCGTGGATGGGAAACAGTCCTCCAATAACAAGTGAATGATTCTGGGCATCTACGTATCCGTTCAAATCAAACCTGCCCAGCAACCTGCAGGTCTCTTCCTCTTGCTTTTCTGAGCCTTCAGAGGCCAATCCAGCCCATAAAAATGCAAGGAGTCCTAAGACCAAGCACTGCTTTCTGCTGGCCATGTTACCAAGGCGAGTCTGGGGAAAGCGGCTAGTGTTGAAATCATGCAGGCTTTGGGCAGGCACCCTGGTGGAGCAGCACGGTGCTATGTCAGGTCCCAGTGGGCTCGGCTTGCTGTGACCTGCTGCATAATTGTCAGGCCTCACTCAGGTGCAACTCCTTACAATCACTTGCAATTTATGGATCTGGACTGGGAACCAAGGGATCCTTTTAAGAAGAGCCTCCTAAAACTCCCTATTATGCTTAGGAACAGTACATATCACAGGATAGTGGCCTTGGGGCTTGAATTATCCATTTATTTTGGAGAGATTGTCCCCTTCATGGTCATGGCTCCTTCATTCACTTGGGTTAGAAAGGGCACCCTGCGTCCTCACAAAGTGCCAACGGGGTGACATCAGACCAGCTCTTTCCTGAAAGGGTACAGTAAACCTTGAGTGCATCATCATGGGATTTGGAATGGAAGACATCACTCTGGATCTGTGTCCTGCTATTTCTCATCAGTGCTGTGTCTCAGTTTCCCCATGTGTGATAGAATACCCAGCAGCCTTAGAAAAAATGTCGTAGGGCCCACAGAGCCCAGTGGCACTTCTCTGCTGCTGTCTTTAACCTGCTCCTCCAGAGCCAGTGTTGCCCTCAGCTCATCTGCTGGTTCTGGCTCATATCCTTGGGGTTCTTTCCCAAGAGTCCTCCCCTTCCCTGTCTTGCTAGCCCGTCCCTGAGGCTTGGCCCAGTCCCTTTCCCCAGGTCGACTTCCTGTGAGTCCACCCCCTGGTCCCCCCTGTCTGCTCCTTCTCAAGCATCTCTCCTTGGGGAATAAGCTCATGGAATATTTTGAGAACACAATCCAGCAAAAGTATCAGGAGCATGAAAACGTACATAGACCCTTTGATCAAGTGGTCTTTACTCCAAAGTATCTCAAGGACATAATAGAGATCCATACAAACTTGATGTATAAGGATACTGACTACAGTCTATTTATAATAGCAAAAAACAACCAACTAGAAGTACACAGGGCGGGGGTATTTTAATCAGTGATGATCTCTCTATTCACAAGGTGGGATACAAAGGAGCCGTTTAAACTATGTTCTAGAAAAACATCAGGGAAAGATCAACATATGTGCAGAGTGAAGATAACATAGAAAGACTGCATTCTAGGGGCTGGGGCTCAGAGGAGAGTGCTCACCTAGCATGCCTGAGGCACTGGGTTCCATCCTCAGCACCACATAAAAAATAAAATATTGTGCCCACCTATAACTAAAAAATATATATATATTTTAAAAAAAGACTGCATTCTACATTTCTGAAGCTTACCAGCATTCTATAGCTCTCTTTCACCTTTGTATTTCCATTCAAAGGTTTGGGTAAAGTCTCTGCAAACCAGTAATCAAAAGAAGGGAAAGCAGGGCTGGGGTTGTAGCTCAGCGGTAGAGTGCTTGCCTCGCATGTGTGAGGCACTGGGCTTGATTCTCAGCACCACATATAAATAACAAAATAAAATAAAGGTCTAACAACACCTAATTTAAAAAAAAAAAAAAAAAGACGGGAAAACGTTCCCTTTTCTACCCTTTCAGCAAACCCATCTTTTCAGTCCTCGTGCTGGTTTCAGGAACCAATCCTCACTCTTGTGCAGTAGTTCTTGGTGTTTAATTATGTGTGGTTTTAATTTTCTTCTTTATACTTTTCTATGTTTTCCCATGCATTCTACAACACAATTTCTTACACTTCTTTTATGAATGAAAATATTGATGAAAAGAAAAATCCCTCCTGGGCTGAGGATGTGGGCTCAAGCAGTAACGTGCTTGCCTGGCATGCGCAGGGCGCTGGGTTCAATCCTTAACACCACATACAAATGGAATAAGGATGTTGTTTCCACTGAAAACTGAAAAATTTTAAAAAAAGAAGAAGAAAAGAAATATCCCTCCTATTTTTACAATTCCTCCAAACCTGCTCATTCAACTGCCAATTTCCCCCGACACACACACACACACACACACACACACACATACAAGTTCATGTACCACTCCCACACCATTAGCATCATCAGCCGGCCGGACCATACCTAAAGCTTTCCTTCACCACATCCCCACTAGGGATCCCCAAATAGTGGGTCAGGTATAATCTCCATCTGATCCCAAAGATGGGCTCCTACTCCTGGCTTGCACACAAAATCCATGGCCTGCTCTTCCTTCCCAGGTGAGCTCATAGGTGACACAGTCTTGGCCCCAACCAAGTGACATCTGTTGAATAGCCTGCCAGTCTTCACTTTCTGGCATGTGGGTGGCTCACAGGCCCTGGCCTCACGCTTTCAAACCATGAGAGTCTCGGGGACCTCTCATGTCTCTTCGATAAGCTTCAGAGTGTGGCTTCACCCAAGCAAAATGGTGGTGTCTGGGTGCCCGCCGCAACTCGCTACAGCCTGAGAGCCCTGCCCTGAGCCATAAATCCAGACATTCAGAGGGGTTCCTCACTCTTTCCTACCTTTCTCCCAGAAGGCAGCCTTTTCCAAGCCGTCTGCAAAGGTACGGTCACCACCCAAGCTAACTTGTCTGAATCATCTGGCGAAGTGCAGTGCCTGAGACCCTCAACGGTGGCTAGCATAGACCAGGTCGTGACTGACAACTGAGAACTCTCACTGCACACTGGACGTTTGGTTCTCACAAACCTTATTTTTCCTGTAGGCCAGGAATTGGATTCTAAAGCCCAGCACCAGCACCCAGTACCCACCACTTCCGAGATCCTCAGAACAACAGTGCAGCTGACCAGGGCCACTCGGATGGCATCCTCCAGATGTGGTAGGACTCTCAGAAGGTAAGGCTAAGCAGGGAAAACGGCGCTCTAGCTCTTATACTGATGCACAACCCCTCATCCTGCCCTCGTGACACTCCATGCACTGATCCTGTTTGGGTCACTTCCCTAACAAAGAAGCATGAGGTCACATGGCTGGTCACGTGCTATGTGTAGACCCCAAGCCCACGTCCTGCCTCAGACCCTACAGAGAGAAAATACCCGACAAGCCCAGAGTCTGGGTCCCCACTCTGGCTTCTCCACTGCCTGGCCCTCTCTGGTCTCTTGCAGCTTCAGGCCCCTTATCACAAACGGGGCTTAAGACTAAGCAGCTTCCCTCAGAGTCAGCAAAGGCTGAGCGAGCCTCTCCAAGGTGCAATGGGGGAGAGCTTCCTGAGAGGCTGCCATGCCGGCAGCGGTCAGTCGCTCCGCTCCCTGTGGGGATGGGACTGTTTCTGTGGAAACACTCATCACCCTTCCCACAGAGCTCTGACGAGGAGAAGCCCTGCCCCCACTGTGTGTTTTCACCACTCTCCCCCAGCTGAGCTTGATCCTTGCAACTCTCTGAGGGCCCTGGAGAGGGTCAGGCTCCTTCCAAGAACAATGACACACTCTGTCCAGGCTTGTCTTTGCCTGCCAGCAAAAGAAAACACCTGAGCCCATGAAGGTTCTAGAACCACCTGATTAACTAAAAGGCTGCTAGAGCTTCCAGCTCAAACCCCTTAGCTTCCTAATCATCTGAAACCCAGGTAACACGCCATTCGAGCAGGTGAACCTGTGCCCCTGTCTATGCCATCTTCTCATTTCCTACGCAGAGCTGTCCCTCCACACAGAAAGGGGCACACCTAGTCACGTGTGCTTAACTGCTGTCTACTTAGGGGACAGATACTGGCTGCTTCCATGTATGTCTCCAACGGATGAAAAATCGCTTCCTGTAACACGATTTTAGAGACATAACGAACTATGGCTTGCTTGCTAAAATAAAAATAAACCAGTTTTGCTAAGTATATTTTCTTCTGAGATTCAAGTTATAATAAGGGACTGTGAGGTCCTTAAGAAGGGGGCTTTAGATTCTCTAAAAGATCAATACTAACTGCTAGTTACAGAAGAGCCCCAGGTGTCAAATGGAAAAGGCGCCCCCTAGAGCCAAGGTGGGAGCCAAGGTGGGAGCTGCTCAGATACTGGACTCCGCAGGGCTCTAAACAGTGGCCTCCAATGGAGGAACCACACTTCCCACCTCTTCTGACCATCTACTCCCAGGGGAAGCAATTCTGTACCCTGATTAAGCCCCTGCCCCCTGTCCCTGACTCAAAGGGACTCCTGCACTCCCCACCTGACACAGCAGGTAGTGACATAGGGGCCTGCCCTGCAGTAAGAGACTCACTACAGCAGGTGAGCGGCTGCCTTATGGGCCCCAAAGAGCCCAGCTTGGGGTGTTAATAGGGTTTGGCAGACAGGGAGATGGCTAGACCCCAAAAATGGAGCAACCTGCCTGCCTCCAACTCCAGCTCATCCTCACAACGGAATGCTGTTGGTGTCCGGCCCAGGTCAGTTAAAACAAAATGTACAGCTATGTGAAGGTATAATTTACATATCATACGAAGACTCGTTTAGGTGTAAATTCAGTATTGTTTTAGTACATTTGTGGAAGTGTGCCACTATTCTCAGAAGTCCCCCCAGTAGGCCTCCTGCATCCTCCAGTGTTGCCCCAGATTAAAGCAGAGCCTGCCCTGTGCCTGGAGCCACTCCCAGGGAACCTGGCAGCACTGTGGAGGGAAGTGGGGACAGGAGCTGCTGAAGGCCAGCCTGCTGGCATGAAGGCCAGAAGGAGAAGGGGGAGGAGGGAGGCCGGAGGGGGCGGGAAGATGGCGATGGAGGAGGGAAGAAGACTCAGCAGTTCCCGCAGGGTTTTCCTGTGTGTGGAGCGCTGAGCCCTGGACACTGAAGAATGGAAATGCAGGCTGGGTGCCATCTGCCGCAGGCTGCACAGTGTCCTTTCCGTGTGGCTAACCCACGTGAACGTGTCTCCAGACAGCCCGTCCTGGGTCTTCCAGGGGCCACTGGCCTTGCTGGGAAGGCTCTGGGTGTGCAGCACAAGTGGTCCCATGGCTCGGTTCCCTCCCCTTCAGTTGTGTCCCATGCAGCTTCTGTGAAATCACTGTTCTATTAACTGAATGCCATTTGGTAATGGGAGGATAGGGGGAAGCTGCAGCTGTTTTGTTGACATTCTAAATGCCTCAAAGCATACAGAATTTTTTGTTGATATTTTTAAAAATAAATTTTAAAATAGACTCAACATGTGGTATTGGTGCCTGGCTTTTTTTTTTTTTTAACAAGCATAATGGTTTGAAGTTTATTCATGCTGTAGTATATATTAGTACTTATTTTTAATAACTTTATTAAAATTTATTCCCCATAAAATTTACCCATGTAAAATGCAGAATTTAATGGTTGTGGTACATTCGAGAACAACCAACACTATGGACTAATTTTAGAACTTTTCCATCATCCTAAAAGAAACCTAACCCATTTAGGGGAACAATCACTCCCCATTTCCCCCCACCACTATCCCCAGCCCTGAATAACCACTAGTCTACTTTCCTGTCACTAAAGATCTCACTACTCTGCACATTTATATAAATGAAATCATACACTATGTCATCATCTTTACTGGCTTCTCTCATTTAGCATAATGTTTTCAAGGTTCATCCATGTTTAAGCCTATATTAATACATTCTTCCTTTTTACTGATTCCTTTGTCTTGCCAAATAATATTCCACTGTATAGACACACATTCTGTGTATCCATTCATCAGCTCATGGGTGTTTGGCTTGTTTCCACTCTTTGGCTATTATGAGCCATGCAGCTATGAACATTCTTAGTCAAGTCATAGTGTGGACTTGTTTTCAGTTCTCTTGAGTAGATATCCAGGAGCTGAACAGCTAGGTCACATGATAACTCTGTGCTTAACATTTAAAAAAATTTTTTTGATGTGTCCAACTTTATAGGGTACTTATGGTAATTCCATACACATATACAAAATGCGTGGATCAAATTAGGGTAATAAGTGTTTCCAAATCTTCAGCCATCACTCATTTTTATGTATGGGAAATTTCATTCTCTTCTTTGCTAGTCATTTTGAAATACCCCATAGGTTGTTTTGCCAAACTTATTCCAGTGTACTGAAGAGCCAGGAGTGATTCCTCCGCTCTGTTCCTAGGTCACGTATTGAATTCTACTCCCCCCACATCTCTTGCACCACCCTTCCATTCCATACTTCTGCAGCGTTGACTTACTGGTTTCCACAAATGAGTAGGAACATGTGGCAATTGTCTTTCGGAGATGACTTGTTTCACTTGTATGTTTCATATTTTAAGAAATTGCCAGGCTGCTTCCTGATGTCTGCACCATTTTATGTTCCCAAGAGCCATGTGTGAGAGTTCCAACTCCCCCCACGCCCTCACCACCTCTGGGTATTATTGCTGTTCTTTACGGCAGCCATTCTAGGACCGTAAAGAGGTGTCTCGTTGAGGTTTTGATTTGCATTTCCCTAATGGCTAAATGAAAAGTCTCGAAGAAAGCAATACATTTTGTGAATGCTTTAAAATTTTACCACTCACATTTAGGTTTATGATCTGTTCTGAGCTGCTTTTTGTATATGATATAAGGTCTTAGCCCTTGTTTTTTGGTTTCATTTTGGGTGTGGATTTGTTTGCTTATAAATAACCACCTGTCCCAGCACCATCTGTAAAAAGACTACTCCCCCCACCACCATTGAATTACCTTGGCACCTTGGGAAAGGTCAGCTGGCCTCGGTGCAGGGTTGGCCAGGTTCTACCCACTGCCCTGCTCGTCTCTCCTTATGCTCCTTCATTGAAATCTGGAAATGTAAGTCCTCCCATTTTGTCCCTTTCTTTCAAACTGCCTTAACAATTCTGAGCGCTCTCCATTTCCCTGTGAATGTTGGGGCGGCTGAGCAATCTCAGCGGGGGTCCTGGGGCTGTGTTGGATCTGTGAAGAAGGAGCATGCCATCTTAACACCACTGAGCCCAAGTGTCGAAGACCCAGATGGTGCTCAAGAGCTCTGCCTCCTTCTGAAGGTCCAGTCCAACACAGTAGGTCCTGCAAGGCCCATCTTGGCCCATCCCGAGTAAAGAGCCAGCTTCCTCCCTGCAGCACCGCCCCCCACGGCCACCTTAGAGCTTGACAGAGCCACACAACCCACCCTGGCTTCCCAGGCCCACGAAGCTCCCCTTGCCTCTGGGCCTCCTCTCACCCTGATTCACGCCACAGGCCCTGTGTCCTTCAGATCTCAACCGGCACCTCCCTGCCCGAGACCCACAGCCCACCTGACCTTCTTCTCTCTTACTCCCTCAGTGGCTACTAGAAGGAAAACATGTTAATCAAATGGTGAAGTTAGCTAAACACCATGGCTGGACCCTACTTCAGGCACTATTTATTTGAGCAATTTTAAAGCTGTTTTATTTAAATATTTTTAATCCCTCTATAGACTTTTTTATAATTTTGAAATTTGTTCTAATTAGTTATACATGACAGTGGAATGCTTTTTTTAAAATATATTTTTTAGTTATACATGAACATAATGCCTTTATTTATTTTATGTAGTGCTGAAGATCGAACCCAGTGCGAGGAAAGCACTCTACCTCTGAGCCACAGCTCCAGCCCCAGAAGAATGCTTTTTGATGCATCCTACATAAATGGAGTATAACTTCTCATTCTCCTGGTTGTACATGATGTAGAGTTACACCAGTCATGTAATCATATATGCACATAGAGTAATAATGTCTGATTCATTCTAATATCATTCCTACCCTCATGCCCCTCCTCTCCCTTCACTCCCTCGAATTCTTCCCTACCACCCCCCCTTATTGTGAATTACTATCCACATAGCAGAGAAAACACTCAGCCTTTGATTCTTTGGGATTGGCTTATTTCACTTAGCATGATATTCTCCATCTCCATCCATTTACCTGCAAAGGTCATTATTTCATTCTTCTTTAAGGCTGAGTAACATTCCATGATGTGTATGTACCATGTTTTCTTTATCCATTCATCTATTGAGGGACATCTAGGTTGGTTCCATAGTTTAGCTATTGTGAGTTGAGCTGCTATGAACATTGATGTGGCTGTGTCCCTGTAGTATGCTGATTTTATGTCCTTTGAGTATAAATCAAGGAGTGGGATAGCTGGGTCAAATGGTGGTTCCATTCCAAGTTTTCTAAGGAATCTCCATACTGCTTTTCATAGTGTTTACTCTATAAATTTTTCAGGATTTGGAGAGAATATTTTCCTTCTCTCTTTCCTAAACCATTGCACCTGCTTATTCTGTTTGTAACAATTGCTGTAGCCCAAGAGGCTCCACAAAATGTCCACGACTTTATTCCTGGAACCTGGACTATGCTGCGTGTAACTAGCATCGGGATTTCAAAAGAGGAGATTCTCCAGGGTTATCCAGGTGGGCCCAGTGACACAATCACAACAGATCCCTATGAGAGGCAAACAGAGGGTGTCCTGCACGGGGGAGACCAGGCAAACCGAGTACCGGCTGGCCTGCAGGCAGCCTCTCAGAGCTACAAGGCAGGGAGATGGCGTCTCCTCTCAGGGTCTCCACGGGAATGCACTCTTGACAGCCCAGGGAAGCTGATTTCAGAATTCTCATCTACAGAACTGTCTGAGAATAAATTTGTGATGTTTTAAGGCACTAAATCTATGGTCCTCTGTTACAGTAATTATATCCAACTAAAGGGGCTTGTTGGAAACAACCTGGATATCCAAAAACAACAAGTGAGAAAGAACCTGGGGGTCCACAGGAAGAAATTTCTGGTAAGTTTAAAGGTATAGTGTGATTTGATCTTTTGATGCATAAAAATTATCTAGAAAGCTACCTTATCAAAGTAGATAAGATAATGAGTATTCTTTTTGGTATTCTTTTTGTTTTGATTCTTTATTTACAGTGAGCCTGAGGCTGTGCTGTACTGTAATAAGGGAGAAAAGGCAATAAAAGAAGTTTAAGCAATAAAGGAAACAATAAGAAAATACAGGGGAAAGATTTGAAAATTTGAAAAGCTTGCATAGATTGTTGGATTTCTTAATTTCTAATTTATATGCTTGCAGCTTTCTCTGTACAATTTGTTCAGCAATGTTTCCAATAACTTTTCCATCTCATAAATTGGTTGGAAATGAGCGCTGCTAATCTCTAGTTCCCATTTGTACAACCTTCCCACATACTGTGCTTATTGTATTGAGCCTCAGCTACAGGAACAGATGTATGTATGTGCCAGAAGACTCCGTACTTGCCAAAAATGTTCATTTAGATGTTGAGGATCAATGGAACTAAGTAAAATAATTAGAAAATGAGGCAATATGCAGGAGAATGCTGTGTGTGTTTATGTTGGAAGAGAATGATGTGGCAGGTCATAAACCACACAGACGTCACATGTGCCTATGTATGCACATCAGTCCCCAGCAGCGAGTTCAAAGCATACCAACTGATAATAATAGTAGCAGCAATGATAACAGCATTCACTATAAGAATAATAGTCACATATTCCATTCTGTCTCAACGTCCATCAACCCTCGCCAAACCTACATATAGGACACAGCACTGTGGCTTACACTTCATTCAGGAAGAACCCGGACCCAGAGAAGTTAAGCCATGTCCTTGGCTCTCAAAGTTCCTTAGAGGCTTAGATGACCGTTCTATTCAGTGACCTGCCCATGGGAGGTGCAGACATCCCAGAAGCCCACCTGTCTAAGAACAAAAGATAAGGGGCATTCGAAGTACCTCCCCTACTCCATTGGGGATTTCCAATAATGTGTGACCAGGGCTGGGGCTGGGGCTCAGAGGTAGAGTGCTTGCCTAGCACTTGTGAGGCACTGGGTTCAATCCTCAGTACCAATAAAAAATAAAGGCATTGCATCCGTCTGCAATTTTTTAAAACTTTTTTTTTAAAAAAGAAGTTGTTGACTGACATTTACTCAAGACTCAAAGGAAAGCCAGGCACCAAGGCGTACACCTGTAATCCCAGTGGCTCGGGAAGCTGAGACAGGAGGATCACAAATTTGAAGCTAACCTCAGCAACTTGGCAAAACCCCGTCTCAAAATAAAAACTAAAAAGGGCTGGGGATGTAACTCAATGGTCACATGCCCCTTAGTTCAATTCCCTAGTTAAAAAAAAAAAAAAAAAGAGTCATATGGATTGCCAGTGCCTAGGGGTCATGCTGGTCAGTTTGTTTTCCTGTTTTGTTTTGACATGTGTGTGCGTGCGCACGCACTTATGGAATACCCATGATGTTTTGATATCCGCCTGTTGTTTTCTTAGGAGAAACAGGAGACTGCTCGACTTGCCAGAAGTGCCTTCTAAAATTTGTGCCATTGTGTTAGTCTCCTTTCCTTCTCTGTGACCAAAACACCTGACCAGAACAACTTAGAGGAGAAATGTTCATTTGAGCCCATGATTTCAGAGGTCCAGTGCATGGTTGGTGACCCTGAGCTCAGGGCCTGAGGTGAGGCAGAGTGTCATGGAGGAAGAGCGAGGCAGAGGACAGCCGGCCAGCTCCCTGTAGCCAGGAAGCAGAGAAAGAGGAAGGCACCAGGGACAAATACAAACCCCAAGGCACACCCCGAGTGACCCCTCTCCTGCAGCCACACTGGCCTACCTACAGTTACCACCTGCCAAGCCATTCAAACCAGGATGAAATGGTGAGGTGACAGCTCTCACAGTCCAGCCATGTCACCCCTGAACACTCCTGCACCAATACTAGAGATCTGGGGACACCTCATGGGAAAACCATTACAGTAGTGTGGTGTATCAGCGTGACACAGCGTAACCAGAATTCACCACTAAAGCTCTTTGCCTTCCACAGCCTTCCCCGCTCGGGCAGCCTGCTCTGGCTCCAGTCCTGAGATGGCCTTTGAGTACCTGTGTTGGGGAGGAACTCCAGGTTCTACCAAAGAAAGGTAACTTCACTTGGGAATCTGGCTAGGTTAATTTATTTGTGGTTGTTCAAACACAATTCAATGAAACAAGCTAAGAAATTTGCCTGGCTCAGTCATG